>NW_017295465.1:0-2991 GCF_001594075.2 Trachymyrmex cornetzi
GACCATATAAATTCATTCACTCTTAGAGAATTCCGAGGTCAAAACCCCCAGGCGCTCCACTAACTACAAATCGGAATAGCGGTAATGCTTCATAGGAAATTCGCTTTCAAGAAAATTATAGATATACTGAATCACTTGGGGGTGTGCTGCTCGTACGCCGAAGCTTGCCACTACCAAGATTGCACGACTCTCAATTGTCAATTGCGATTTAAACCTGAAACATTTTGTCAGTTCGTTTTCGATAACGCAGATTTCAATACAAACACGATAGACGGAGCAAATACTTTTCACAGTATGGGTGGCATTCGAGTAATAACACCAGCCAATTCTGTGGAGAAACGTGAACGCGTTCAATGACGTAAATCTCGCGTTAAAGCATCGGAACTCACAGAGATCGCGAAAATTCCTTTTCTTACTTTCGACAATTCGAGTGGGGGGAATTATGAACAACTGGTTGTTGGAGATGTCTCGACCCGATGTACATACAAATATTATCTCCAACGCTGATTTTATGTAGATTCTCGGTAAATTCTCGTTGCCTGAAAAAATTCCTAGGTGGAACGATTTTATGGGTAAATTGACAGAAAAGTTACCTTTCACTGTGAGCAGGATTTGCCCGCTCACCATTCGTCAATTACCCACCAAGCGATGTAAATACTATTTTTACAGTCCTTAAACATGCTGCTACTTTGTCTCGGTCTCTGAGCATGCATAAACTATTTGTCACGTTTGATCTGCCTTTGTATCAGAAGGCAGTCCAAATCGTTCATTCATGTCACAATGACAATACTTTGAACACTATTATGCCTCGTCTTGGCGGATTTCATCTTCTGATGTCGTATTTCGGTGCTGTTGGTTTCATAATGGCGGGCACGGGTTTGAATGAAATTTTTAGTCTCTGTTATGCCAAAAACTCGGTTGATAAAATGCTAGCAGGTCACGCTTACGCAAGAGCCATACGAGCACACACTCTAGTGTACTTGGCTTTGTGTCATAAAATTATGGCAGAAATTGATCTGTCTGACATTGAAAAACAAAAAATGACAGACTACTTTCTATGTTTCACGGAAAATCCTCCTGATTACGCAAGAATCGACGATTCTGCCGTTTTCACGACAGCAAATTCGAAATTCACGTCAAAAATGGAAGAAATTGAGAAACGAGGAAAAACAGCGAAATTGTGGATCCAGTACGTACGGATGGTAGGAATAGCGAAAAGTTTCATTCGTTCGGAAAAAATGGGGGACCTGAGATTGCAGTTGATCTTAATTGAAAAAATGTTGCCATTTTTTCATGCATCGGGACACCTCCATTACGCTAAAGCGGCCCACTATTATGTCCAGGATATGCGAGCATATATCCAACAAATGGACAACATGTCTTTGTCTTCAGGAAGTGAGCATACCGCTGAAGTAGAAGAGTACAAGAAGTTCATCGATCGTGGCTTTTGTACTGTCAGGCGAACGGCTAAATTTTGGTCTGGCAACTTTACTGATTGAGCAAGATCTCATGAGGTTAATAAAAGTTACTGGAGGCATTATCGACCGCGGATTCAATTCCGTTATCAGTAACCAATTTATTTCCCGAATTCCTGTTACCTACGACATTTGCGAAAGTATTGAGGAATTTTGCAGTGTCAAATTCGTGACATCCAACCAACACGTCGACGCAAGAGATGCACGAATTGTTCGGGATAATGACGATCTGAAGAAATTCTCCGAATTTTTTGACTGCCACGAACCATTTCCGTTCGATGAGACCATCAGGTCGATTGTTACGGGAGTTATTGGAGGCGATTCTATAAATTGCTTCCAAGCACGTGAAATTGGCGAGGCTAGTTTGAAAAAAATAGTTGGTACCCCTTTCCACAAATTGTCCCTCAAACGTCGAGATCGCGTAGTCCCGCTAATTACCGTAAATAGCAAGGTGAGAATTCAAGACGATGTGATACCACTCGATCCGATGCTCCTCTTCCAAAGAATCTGTATCACAAAGCAAAACGAAGAGGAGCTGAAAGAACATTTCAAATGGGAACTTTCTCCCTACCCCTTGTCACTATTCTTGGATGGTGCCTTGAGGAAAACCGTGAAATCGTCCATCTTCGATTTGTTCACGCCTGAAGAAATCCAACTCCCCACAGAAAATTGTTCGTTCGTGATTGACGGTGGTATGCTCCTCCAGGGTAGTATGGCATCAGAATGACAAATACTCCGAAATACTTCTGAAGTATGTAAACTATATACAAACACATTTTGGCGAAAAATGTACAATTGTTTTTGACGGCTACGAGAATAATTGCAGTAGTATTAAGGGTTTGGAGCGCCTTCGTAGGTCGAACAAAAATTCATGCTCCGATATTCATTTTGATTTGACCATGAACGTCACCGTCACACAGGACAAATTTCTGTCGAATTCGCACAACAAGACTAGGTTAATTGGACTTTTGAAGACCGCCTTGTTGGGAGCAAATTTCGCAGTTGAACAGGCTCGTAATGACGCGGATGTTCTAATTGTTAACACTGCGCTAACAGCTCGTCATTCACCAGCTGTAATAGTGTCCGAGGACGTTGACGTTCTGACCCTTGCAGTAGGCCTCACTCCACCGGAGAAAAAAATTTATTTCCTAAAATTGGGTAAGGGAAATAAACGCCAAACGGTATATTCCACGAACAGCTTAGACAAATATCCCTTCTGTCGAAACAACATTTTGTTTTTACATGCTTTTTCAGGGTGCGATACAACCTCCTGCTTTTACAATCACGGGAAAAAAAGGATATTCACATCCTTCGAAACAAAATTATCCCTTGATTCCACTTTCAGGCAAGCTGTCGAGGTGTTTAAAAGACCTAATCAAACAAAAGAAGCCATTTTTGAGAATGGCATGGCGGCTCTTTTGTTTGTTTATAAAGCACCCCAAAAAACTGCATGTTAACAGCTATCGTTATGTTTGCTTTGCAAAGGCCATAAAAAGTAAAGCTGTAAATTTAGCCA
>NW_017295466.1:0-3001 GCF_001594075.2 Trachymyrmex cornetzi
TTTCTTTTTATTTCTTTCATTCTATATCTATAACTTAAAATTAATTTGAGTTGTTTCATCAATGATATATTGAATAGTATGAATATATTAAATATATATTATCTAATCACACATATTAATAAAGCAATCCAAATATAATAAATCGAAAACTGTAAATAACATGGCGAAAAGTATTTGAAGAATTTGAAGATAGATTATATGAACAGAGAATATGTATGTACAAAGAGACAAATTCATATGCTTTTAATGGTTTTGAAATTTGTTGGTACTATAACTTTAAACGACGGTGTCGATAAAAATGTACATACAGAATTCGCCCTCCAATGAACATCAAATCAAACGTGTCTCATGTTGCGAATCGCGCTCGCTAGGGACGCATCCCAAACACCTAGTAATAAAATTTACCGAACATCGAAACAACTTTAGTAATATCGAAGTAAAAAACTATCGATATAGGGATTAATCGCTCCCCCAAAACATTGAGAAAATAATCGATTATCTGTAAAAATCATCGATTCTTAAATCATCTATCGATAATTTCCCATCCTTATATCTTGCTGTACTCGGCTGTCGTGTTTCGCAGCTTGATGCGGTGAAACTTGCATTTATTTCTTTCGTGCGTTTTTTCATTATAACTATTTCTGGGGTCGTCTTAATTCTTCCGTTGGAACGTGCGCGGATCTCCCGTGTTTGTTTTAGGTCTTCCCCTTGATACTGGTGTTCCGAAATTAATCGTAGTAGTCTCAACTATATTCTAGAATTTTCTGTGACAGGTGGGTGCATTTTGCATTGCACGGGGATGCATTGTGTAGACGATACGCGGTTTTTATTCGTTTCTTACCAGGCGACGTTTTACTTTTACGGTTGTCAACTCTTATATTCTTTATTTTCTATCGAGTGGTAATGCCAATTATGCGAGTGGATGCATTTCTTTGGTAGTTTTCCTTGTTTAACACTTGGCGCAGGCGCGGCGTTCGCTCGCAACGGTTTCGACGGCACGGCCTATAACTTTACTCGACTGTAGCCGACTATACTTCCGTGCTATACTCTGTGCTTGCGCTCTGTCTAGTGAAGAACGGGGCGCTATGCTATAGGCGCACCGGACGTTATATTATGCATAAAATTATATACATATAATTGAGTATGAGTAATTTTTTTACATTTTTTTAAAACTTGTTTTTTTCTAAAACGAACAATGAGAAAATTATCCCTTTAATTATTTTTTATGGTTTCACATTACTATTATTTCTATTTCATTATAATGTAATTTTACAAAAAAAGAGGGATGTATGAACATGTATAGACATACATTTTGTGTAAAAAGTACTCAGAATTTATCATTTGAAAGACGCGCGTAAAAGATATCGCCATAATTTTTTTTCTGTAAGTTGGTACCAATGTACTGAATTACCACGCGGAATTTGAGCGCGATCTGTCACTCCATGTGTTGACAACAGGGCTGCGTACAGGAATTACACCCAGATAATTCTAAACTATAAGTTATGTTACGTATATTATAGCAAAAATGCACCCTAGAGTTATATAGGCGTAATTCCTGAACGCAGCCTAGCTGTTTTTGTTAATCATACTTTTGAATGCTTTGCGATTTTTACAATGGAAAAATTAGTTGAACAAAAAGTTTGCCTTAAATTTTATGTGTCAAACGAAATTTCGTGTGCCGAATCACTGAAAATGTTGCAGAAAACCTACGGTGAATCGTGCATGTCAAAAACACAAGCATATGAATGGTATAAAGTATTCAAAGAGGGCCGAGAGGTGATAGTTGATTTGTCTCGTTCTGGTCGATCTTTAACGTCTATGAACGACGAAAACGTCGACAAAATCAAGAAACTGATGCTCAAAAATTGTCGTATGAGTTTTAGAGAGTTGACTCAAGAGGTGAACATATCTTTTAAGTAAAACGGCCAGATTTGTGGAAGGACAATTCATGAATTTTGCACCACGATGATGCACCATCGCGTAAAGCCATCGTTGTACAAGAGTTTTTGGCCAAAAATAAATTTTGATGAATAAATTAATTTTTTGTGTTTTTTTAACAATTCGAGGAACTTTTTACATAGAATGTATTTAATATGGGGGAGATAGGGGCACTATGAGTCACAAAAATTCAAACTTTTAAGGGGATGCTGGACCGACGGTCGAACTTAATCAAGGTCAATATTACAGGTTTTCATTTCCAATGTATAAGATGCTTACGCCCTCTGAGTTAACATGATCATGCAGGAAATTCGATCGATTAATTATCCGATCGATTTATTCCGTTTCTTACATTACCATATTAGCTCAGGAACAAAAACATGTATTAGGCTCGGTCCCACAAATGTAAGATTTATTTTATTTTGGAAAATTTTCCAATTTTAGAATTGAAAAAAAAATAAACCGAGATTAAAGTTAATCTTATATTTGTGGAATCGGGCCTTAGAAATACAGTTATATTATGTACATATGCAAGGTAGGCCACATTCCAATATATATCACCAGTACTAAAAATCTGTAATACACATAAAGTACAGATTTTTTGACTAATAGTAATGTCGATACGAAGCCGTGGTAGTACTTTTTTCTTACGTCCAATGCCATTTTAGGTTAGGATAATATATTATCAATAAATGAGTACAACATTGCACATACGTGATGTAACTCTTTTTGCTCTACCTAATAAAAAGAGATAGATACTTATAGTACTTACATTACTGACATGTCGACTTATATATCCAATATAGAAAATTGTATGTATATTATACCATGTGAACACACACACAGACGCACGCATTATATAAACAGATAAAAGTTACTCATGTTGAGATAATTATGCAGATATTATTTATTTATATGCAATATTAGAATTTTATGTATACATACATTGTATATTATAATGTGTGTGTATTCACATCGCACAAACATACATTTATAAATCTAACAATGTTATAACATATATAAAGAGATTATTAGTGAATAATATATATATATAATAGAGTAG
>NW_017295467.1:0-3032 GCF_001594075.2 Trachymyrmex cornetzi
TTCAAAATATGAATATAGCTCTGCATGAATTTTGTTCCCTGAAGCAAAACTAATCTGTTTTTTAAACGTTTAAGCCGCGAGTTTTGTTTTGCGTGCCATCCCTGGTATAAACGAAACAATTTTATGCGAAATTATAAAAAAAATTTTACATTTATTGTGTGATTATTATATCCAATCAGAATTTGTATAACTCGGCATGCCGAAAAAACAATGGACAAGTTCAAGTCGGTAAAGCGGCTAAGTCTACTCGCCAAGCAATTAGATAGGATTGGTTGGATCCACGGGTAAGACCCAATCATGCTCATTCGCTCGGCAAACATGCTCCTTTGCCGGCTTGAACTCGCTCATTTTACATTTTGTATGTAAAATTCAATGGAATCCCGAAAATATATACTGCATGTGAAATTAATATAATGTGTAATTTTCCATGTGAATTGCAATATTACACGATTATGCTAGGTCGGAAAAAACCCAGTAGTTCAGAGGGTAAATCATATTAATCTTATAATCCGATCTTATCGGAATTTCACTGCGTGTCGTTGAACTTCGTTTGGCCTTCGGCTGGATATCCAGTCTTTCCCTGGAAAGTCTAAACTCAAAATAGCATCTCTGTGTGCGCTGAGCGACGTCAGAAATAAACTACTTATGCTTTATGACCATGTTCTTACGTATTGTAAGTACGGTGAAATGCATTGATATTCAAGATTGATTTTCCAGAGTTGAAAGAATTATTAATTTAATTTATATCTCTCTCTTTGAATTCTTTTTTAATCATTTTTTTACTTATTCAGATTGCTAAGTTATTATACATGGTAAGAATATTTGCTGAAGAGTATCTAAAAAGTTTAAGTAAATATACATCAAAGTAACTTGGTTCATCAAAATAATTATGTATAGAAAGTTATATCATGACGAGTAATGCTGCAAAAGTTTAGACATTCTGTCAACTAGTTTGAACGTTTTACATCAATATTTTGATAGTCCAACCAAAAATATTTTTAGATCTTGCTTAAATATTTAAGTAAAATCGTTTTTTTTTCTGTGTATTAGGGTCGGTTGTTCCACCTTTTGGTAAATTTTACCTGTGAAGTAAATCTGGTAATCTGCGCATGTGATTGGGTAACCTTGCTACTTACCCAACAGGTAAAATTTATCAAAAGATGGAACAACCAGCCCTTAATGTGTTTAATACGTAAATTTTATTCTTCCTATTTATATTGTACAATACATACCATTGTTTAGACGTTTAGATGATAAAATGACATCATTAGTTAAATTTCAGCACAAGTAAATAATTGTTTCTCAATTATAACATCATTTGTTATTCTATTCTTTAAACGTTTAAACGATGATTCTAAAAAATAGGTACTACATAGAATAAATAAAATACTTGTTTGAAATTCTTGAATGAAATTTTTTTAAATGTGATGATGGCTCATCTCCATAACTCTTCTCTGAACGAATATTATTTTTTATAAGTATATTTTAGATTTTTCTATGTAGATCGATGATTAATAATTATCTCATTCGCAACTCAGACAGAAGCGGCGAATATCTCACAAAATTTGTATAGAAAGGTTTCTGATAAATGTTACTCTTTCGAACAGTTGCTTTTCACATTTATAATTTTTTGCCAAAAAATAGTGATGTATGAAAATTGAATCAAATTGAGGCAGAAATAAAATAACATCTGCGGAAAAAAAATTTTCAGAGTCAATTTGTAACTGTACTTAATTAATAGTACGTGGACAGTTTGATGAGTTAGTGACTTTCTTTTACTTTTTTTTTTAACTAAAAATCGACTTATTTTTCAACATAGTTTTGTTTTAAAAAGTCACTGACTTATTAAACTGCCCATGTACATTACTTGACTAATTTTGATTGATATAAAGAGCGGCTAGTACATATTTTCGCCTTTCTGATAATTATTTGCTTTTTAATATATGATGACATTCTGTGCGTTGAATAGAATAATTAAAGCTAACAAGCTAATCGTGAGCGATTCCATGTAAAATTCGCATAATTTTCCATAAACCGTTCAACACATCGTGACGACATTTTCCTTTTTAGTCTTTGTACGATAAATATGATTATTTGACGTGCAATTATATTTATCCACAGAATATCTCTATATGACGAGATGACGAGAAGCTGTGTTAAAATTGCGTACTGATTATTTGCATGACGCGAAGTGTCTGACGTGACATAATTTTTCCGGACGTCCGCGGTGTCGTGGTTTGTCGCGTTAAGACTGAGCATCCGGACCGAGTTGGTGCAGGCGAATAATTACAAATGAACATGAATGAATATAGAAAGAAAGTTTTTTCTCTTTGGCGTACTAATTGTAAGACAAAGTTATCCCAAAACTAATTAAGGAAATATCAGAGAAAACGATTAGGAAATCAGAGAAAAGTCAGACAATAATTTTGCAAAATTATCTGGGAAATTAAAATTCTTGGCTTTAAAAAAGTTTAATATTCGTATCATACCTACGCAGTTTTGGAATACTGTCAACTTAACAATTAAATGCAAGTAATGTCAAACACATTAATAGTAAGTTACATTGCTAAGTTAAATTATCTTAATAAAATATTCGACGGTTTGCAAATCAGGAAAATATAGAAAGAATCAAAATATTATTAGAAACAACAGGAGAAATCTTGAAACTTTGTCCAGAAGTCAAGGAAAATTTATGGAATTTTAGGATGAGGAATTTGTAGCAACTGCAAGAGATGGGACGTGTTCGCCTCAACGTGAATTTAGACTCGTTCGTGCTCACAGCACGTCGAATTGACTGCGTTCGTTTGCGTTCGTTCGCACTTCTTAGTCCGACTCCGCCTTTTAGGTATCATCGTCTAGTCGTCGCGCTGACGTCATGTGGCGAACGCCGCGGCAACGTCAGGAGCCGTATGCAGGTGAACCATAATCTCGACGTGCACGATGAGATCCGGAGGACGCGAGCGGGAAGGAGGGAAAAAGAAGGAGAGAGAGAAAGAGAGAGAGAGAGAGAGAGAGAGAGAGAGAGAGAGAGA
>NW_017295468.1:0-3032 GCF_001594075.2 Trachymyrmex cornetzi
GTAGTCTCAAGCGCTGTGAGTGGCTCGTGTCCAATTGAGCCGTGTCCAACTGGGTACCTCACCGTTACCTACGGTACAGCCGCTGCTTCCTACTTAACCCTTCGGGTTTTAGATCAGCTCGTCGAAGATGACGGTGCCGAGTTTCCTCTCGCAGTTCCCGTTTTACGTCATCAGACGTATGTTGACGATTGCGCTTTCGGCGTAGACGATCAAATTCTTGCTCGTCAAACTCGCGATCACTTGATAGAGTTACTAAAGAAAAAAGGCTTTCGCCTTCGAAAATGGGCAAGCAACGCCACCGCTTTATTGTCGGATCTCGATCCCGCAGATCATGGTTTAACTCATAAGGTTCTTCAAGACGACGAGCACCTTAAGGTCTTAGGAATCCTTTGAAATCCGAAATGAGATATTTTTCAATTCCACTTTACCGTACCGGCATCACCCGGACGAACCAAACGAGTCATTTTGTCGACCATCGCCAAGTTTGTCGATCATTTAGGATGGGCTACTCCCGTCAGTATTACCGCCAAAATTTTTATGCAGCGACTGTGGTCACTTCAATGTCAGTGGGATGACGAAATTCCCAGTCAACTTCTTGATTATTGGTCCGACTACCATCAACAACTTCCGTTTCTCAACGCCATTAGCATTCCGTGCTGGACAACTTACGGATCTCATACTTTACAGTACGCCCTTCATGAATTTTCGGACGCCTCGACTGCGGCTTTCGTACCGTCAACATAAACGGTTCAATCCCCATCTCTCTTCTCGCCGCCAAATCAAAAGTGTACCCTCTTAAAACGATAAGCGTCCCGCGATTGGAGTTATCCGCTGCGTTGCGTCTCGCTCGTTTGATGCATTTCGCGCGATCAGTGCTCCAACTCTCGAATCTCGAGTGCCACTACTGAACGGACTTCACCATTACACTCGCCTGGCTGAGTCAATCCCCTTCCCGATGGGAAAACCTTTGTCGCCAATCGTGTTTCGGCTGTGCAAACCCTCCTCCCTGGAGTTTCTTGGCGTTATGTTTCGACGCACACCAATCCCGCGGACTTCGCTTCATGCGGTCTCGCTCTCTACCATTTCAAAACCCATGCCTTATGGTGGTCAGGCCCTCTATGGCTACATCACCCTCCCGAATCCTGGCCGAACTCATGCCCTCTGGTACCCACCGAGATTCCTCTCGAACAACGCCCGGAACCACCGGGATGTGCCTTGCACGCTACGCCCAATTGGGACCTCGCGTCGCGTTACTCTTCGTGGCCACAACTGCTACGAATTACCACTTACCTGTACCGCTTTCTAAATCGATTCCGACGCTCTAAAAATCCGCCAACAGCTACCGCGACTTTGCTCTCCGAAGAAATTCAGAACGCAAAACGCTCAAAACTTATAGTCAGACATGTTTTCTAACGAGATCGTTGTTCTGAACCAAAAGCGCTCGGTACCGAAGAGCATCCCGCTCTCTGTTCTCAATCCGCATAAGGACGAGGATGGACTCATTCGTATTCGAGGAAGACTCCGTCGAGCTTGCCTCCCAGGAGCAACGAGGAATCCCATCGTATTTCGCGCGCATCCGCTATTGATACTCATTATCCAGCGTCATCATCTGAGAACGTTGCATGCTGGTTCTCAATTAAAGCTCGCGTCATTGCAAAACGAATTTTGGATTCTCCGGGCTCGCGCCACCGTTCAATCCGTCCTTTATAAGTGTATACCTTGCACACGTGAACGCTCCGACATACCCGTCGAACTCATGGGTGACCTCCCGGCTGCGAGAGTCAACCGCACCGTTCGAGCCTTTATCCATACCGGCGTCGATTACACAGGTCCGATCGCTGTCCGCACGGCGCCCGGTCGAGGGCATAAATCGCAAAAGGCCTATATAGCTTTATTCGTATGCCTCACGATCAAAGCTCTGCACTTAGAGCTCGTCAGCGATTACATCTCTCCTACATTTATCGCAGCGTATCAACGATTCGTTTCTCGTCGAGGATTACCGACGTCCATGTACTCTGACAACGGAACCATATTTCATGGCGCCGATCGCGAATTGTCAAATGCACATGCCGCAGCAATACGCGATCCTAATTTCCGCAACCGACTCGCTTACGATGGAACCGCGTGGTACTTCCTACCCCCTGCGTCGCCGCACTTCGATGGCCTGTAGGAAGCCGGCGTTAAAAGTGTTAAACATCATTTAAAACGATGCATCGGCCTCCACACGCTAACTTTTGAAGAAATATCTACGCTACTCTGTCAAGTCGAGGCGTGCCTTAATTCGCGTCCGATCGCTCCCGTGTCCGATAATCTCGACGACTATCACGCTCTGATTCCCGGTCATTTTTTGATTGGAACCTCTCTTACCGTTCCCACCGAACCAAGTGTGCTTGACCTTAACGAAAACCGACTTTCGCGTTGGCAAATGGTCCAACAAATAACCGAAGGTTTTTGGAGGTCTTGGTCTGGGGATTACTTGCATACCCTTCAACAACACCCAAAATGACGCGTGGTCCAGCGACTGCCCAAAGTTGGCCAAATCGTCCTCGTGCGTAACCCTCCGGCTCCACCGAGTCAATGGGAACTTGGCCGAATTACGGCGTGTCATCCCGACGATGACAATTTAACTCGCGTCGTAATGGTAAAAACATGACGTTCCGAATATAAGCGATCGATTGAGAAACTCTGTTTTCTATCCGTTACGATCAATATCGAAGATTCAAAAGATTCCATCACGGCGGGCGGAGTTTTCACTGAAAGTATCTGATGTTACCTGTATCCTGAACCTTAAGTTTAATTGTATTGCGTCACGATGTTTATATTCTGTATGAAACCATTTTCGTCGTTATACCATGATTGTATCTTGCGTGCTTTAATGCTAATTATTTCGAATGCCAGCATCCGAGACGGATGGTATGTTCCGGAATCATCGTTAATTTAAATATATTCTCCGGGACGACGAGTCAATAGTTCATCGACACCGTTCAAAACACGCGTATATCTCGCTCCTGTTCTAACCACGCTGTCTATCT
>NW_017295469.1:0-3041 GCF_001594075.2 Trachymyrmex cornetzi
TTTTTTTTTTAATGACATGTTCATTGCATACAGTACTTTTTATCACATTGCGAGAAAACAATTGCATATAATGTTTGTAAGATAAATAAAACTATATTTTCTAAACTTGTATTGCAGAAACTAAAGAAAAAGTAATAGAACAAATAAATTCTCGACGAATGAGCGCACCGCCTAAAAAATTGGTACAATCGGCGTCAGACTTAACTCTGACTGATAGTGAGGTAGACGTCCGTGTAGGTAACGACAATAAAAAGGTCTGTAAAATTATATATTTACATTTCGTTGCTACTCTTACCTAGATAGCACAGAATATTTATAATAAATACTTATTACTATTCCGAATATTGATTATAATATTATAAAAATCGACAGAAAGAAAAGCTATGAGATGCAGAAATGTTTTCTATTTTCACATTCTTCTAGAAGAAATACAAAATGAATATGAAGTACATTTTGAAGTACATGAACTTCAATTCCTTGTTTATTTTCGCTAATCGGAAAAAGGACTTAAACAGAATTGTGCTTTTAATCCGCCAATTAATTCTTCTTTCTAATTCATTCAATGTATTTTTTATTAGATCAGCAACGATGAAGAAATTTACAATGCAATGAAGAAGCGCATAAAAAACGTGCAAGAAAAGGGTAGTGATAAAAAAAAAGTGAAAACAATCCATGTTGTTCATTCCAAGAATAAAAAGGTAATTAATCTGCAATATACCTCATTATTATATTTCGTCATAGTAACCCAGACAGCACATAATATTTATAAAATATTTACAAAATAAATATTCATAAATATTCTGTACTGTCTGGAAATGTTACTTCGTTACAATTTCTTCTCTTGTACAATCGATATTATTCGCTTTCGTTCAATCAATATAATTCGCAGATTAGACATGAACAAAAAAATGAAGAAAATATATTGGAAGACGATAACAGAGAGCAAAGAAACGTGATTGTCAAACAGAATGCGTTGGACAATATATCAGTAGGTTTCAAGACAGAAATTTGTTTAACGACATAATTTTCATCAAATATTGATACCTAAATATAATTGTATTATTTTCCTTCTAGAGCCTGAAAGAAAAAGTGTTAAAATTAAAAAAAGAAAACGATGAAAAGACACGAATAATATTGAAATTAAAGCAAGAAAATAAAGACAATACATTGCATATTAAATCGTTAACAGAATTAAATATGACCTTGCAACGGGAAATAATAGAATATTTCAATGAATTCAAAGGTGCGTGTAAAATATAAAACGTTATACAGGGTGTTTTCTCTAACTTGATTGTTTAAAATATCTCCGTTGTTTTGGATAAGAAAATACCACAAAAAATCTTGATTTAAAGGAGCACATATTATGATGATCAAAAAATTTTGATGAGTATAAAATCTATCTAACATTATTTACAGCTGCAGCAAATCACATAGAAAACCAAGTTCATGGCATTCGTGAAGATGGTGCATTTCCAGTGGGATACATCAGAACTCGTGATGATTCGGTAATTAAAATAGCAAATCATTAACTGCGATTGCATATTTATTGTATTTGAATATATGTATTGATATTCATGGAATGGAAGTAACCTCGTTATTTAACAAAATTACAGTTACAAGTTACTTAAAAAAAAATAACTTAATTGCTTTTTTGAAATATCTCTGCAGTTTGCCGCATATTTTACAGGTTTCAAAATTATGAAATTTTTAAGAAAGAATTAAAAAATAAACGAAGAAGTAACGAACAGTTACTTTTTAAGTAACAGTAAATGTACAAGTTACTTTTAAAACAAGTTACTTCTAAAAATCAGTAATTATTAACGGTTACTTTAAAAAAATAACTTTCCATTCCCTGCCGATATTTAATTCATAATTCTCAACGCAGATTCATCTTGGAAGAAATGTATGGGTGCCCAAAGCATCATACAATGCCGCGGTGAATTCAGCTCGGTCTGGCTCTATGGTTGTAAAGAACATGGCTCTTGTTGTGTTCGGACACGAGGTTTTGAAAAATAGCAGCGTTACAGGAATACAATGCAATAGCAAAAAGAATAAAGAAAAAAAACCTAAACTGGATGCAACAAAACTTCTAGCCATAAAAGGTATAGGTATAGGTATATAAACTCCGGCCTATATATATTTATAATTACGATGATATAAAAGTTTTTGTAGTTCGAAGATAGTCGTGATTCTTTATGTATTGTCGTAAAAATTATAATTCAATTCCTCTCTCTTGTGGTTCCATTTGTTGACCTTTATGTATACTATTATGTCTAGTAGTCGCAATTAATCCAGTGTTAATACAATCGTAATGTCGCTAGTTTCTTGACTGAACAAGTTTCAATTTTTTAACTCTAATTACAATTTGCTTCTTAAACTATTTTGATTCACTAGTCTCGGTATCGTTCAAAACACTAAATCTCTAATTTATCCGAGTTTGCGCTTTAGAGCCCGGAGTTGGATTGAAATGAATTGATATCTAAGGGTATAAATTTGTTTCTGTTCATGAAATGGATAGAAAATAAAACATCGACTTGAAAATGAAATCGTGTAAATATTTTTTTTATTTTACGAGAAATATATCATAATATTAATATACATATGTATAATTTATAATTCCTTCTTTATAAATAGAATAGTATTTTTATGTTCATTTCTTTATAATTTTTTGAAATATTATTTAGATATTTACCGTCACTGGTTGGCCAATACTAAAAAACTTGATGAGATAGCGATTGAGTGTGAAATAAGAAACGTTGGCTTATACCTTAGTCGAAAAATAGCCGACATGAACCGACCACTTAAAACAGCAGCATTAGATGGTAAAATTTTCTTTCTTTAATCAAAACAATTGTGCTACTTTGATAAATATTGATAGTAGTTGATTTCTTTTTTAAAGTATTTTGATTACGGATTTGTTAATGAAGAGTGAGCGGCTTCTTTCCAGAGAACACGCATGTTTGAAAGATATTTTGACGTAAATTTGTTAGCAGGGATATTATAGTATTCTACAACTACACAATTATGTGAAGATCCGGAAA
>NW_017295470.1:0-3058 GCF_001594075.2 Trachymyrmex cornetzi
CGTTTAGCTCGCCATTGAAATGTAATTGGTCCGGCGCGTAACCCGTGCTGGCGTGCACGGTTGAATTTATTATCCGCTCTAATCTAAATATTATTTTGTTCCAGCACGTTTGATCATGACTCGAGTATGTACGAATTACTCTACCGATCTCCCTCATGACTCGTTCTACCGGGTTGGATTGAGGATTGTAGGGAGTGGTTTTCCGGATAGAGAACTCGTGTTCGTCGGCGAATTGCGTCCAACGTCTCGTCAAGAATTGTCCTGCGTTATCCGTTAGGATCTCTCTGGGCATTCCCATATTTCGGAAATAGTCCTCCTCTAAGGCTTGCGTTATAGTATTTAATTGCTGGTTTTGCATCGGATATAAGGTAACATATTTTGAGAATTGATCCATTAGTACGAGAATGTATTTCAATTGTTCCTCTGTTTCAGGTAATGGGCCGTATATGTCCAGGGAAACTATCTCATGCGGTCTATTGGGCAAGTCATAATACTGTTCCCCTTCCGTGGGTCTGGTGTAATACTTCGTACGCTGGCAGATGTGACACGAAGCTACTACGTCTCGTGTGATTTTGTCCACGCTGTTTATTTGGAAGAATGCCTTCACGAACGCTATCGTCTTATCTGTACCGAAATGTAATAAGTACTTGTGGACTTTGTCTATTAGCTTCCATGCTATTTTATCCGGTACGTAAATTCTATCTGAACCGTCTACTTGTTCTATTCTTATTATTCCGTCTCTAATATATACGCGGTCGGGCATCTCTTCTAGGTAATCACCTATCGCGTCACAATTATTTTGACCGTCTATTATTAAATCGATCCACTCTTGGGAATCGTTACTATCCTCGGGATTATTTATCAGGTTTATTTCCTGATTCACCGCGGCGTCCATGGCTATTTTATTTTGGTCTTCAACGAATTTTTTTACTTGCTCATAGTTTTCAGTGCGGTTCTTCATTTTATCGTTGGATTTTATGCGTTCCCCTAGGTCTCCTACGTGTCCATTGTCTCGCGAACTATCCTTATGGCCCGAATCATCGCTATTGAACGTAGGCATTTTTTTCTCGCCCTTTTGAGATATACTTGTGAATCGGTCTGACTCGTTCTCGAGTTCAGCTACTTGTTTATCTACGCGATTGTTACCGTCTTTGTTATAGCGTCTGGATAGTTCATCAGCTATTAAATTGGATTTGCCGGGGATGTGTTTTATCTCTAGGTCAAATTCCTGCAGAAATGCGTACCAGCGCGCTATTCGGCTATTATTATGTACACACGTGCTAAGAAATGTGAGGGCCTTATGGTCTGTGTTGACTCTAATGTGACGCCCTAATAGGAGCGTGTTCCACTTTTTCAATGCGAAAACTAGTGCTAAGCATTCTAGCTCGGTAACAGTGTAATTTAGCTCGGCCCCTTTTAGGCTTCTACTCGCGTAGCCGATGGTGTATGTACGATCTTCACCATCTACATATTGGTACAACCGGGCTCCTAATCCGGTTTTTGACGCGTCCGTCGTAATACCAAATTTCATGTTTGATTGTAGCAGGAATAAATTTGGCGCTTCTTGAAACTCGTTTTTGATTTCGCGGAAGGCCTTTTGCTGCTCATCCGTCCATACGTATTTCACGCCTTTACGCAACAGATACTCGAGCGGTCTGGTAAGTCTGGCTAAGTTCTTTATAAAACGCCTGTCCCAATTTATCAGCCCTAAGAAAGCTTGTAGTTGCCTCTTGTTTGCGGGTTTCGGGAAATCAATGACGTTCCTAACCGTTTCCCAGTTCATTTCAGCTCGGAGTTCCGAAAATTTGTGCCCTAAAAACGTTATCTCTGGCTTAAGGAATTCGCATTTATCGCGATTTAGCTTAAATCCTGCATCATTCAATTTACTGAAAACAAAATCTAAGTGAGCTATATGCTCTTCGAGACTGTTACTAGAGATCAATATGTCGTCCAGATACACTATGACAAAATCGGAACAATCTTTTCCTAACGCTAGGTCCATCGCCCTGGTAAAACTTGCGCCTGCGGTTTTAAGTCCGAACGGCATACGTTCGAATACGTATGTTTGGTTATTAAAGAGAAATCCCGTATATTTTTTAGATTCGGGTGTCAACGGTATCTGCCAGAAAGCATTATTTACGTCTATTGTAGTGTGAAATTTCTTACGCCCCATTCGCCGGAATATTTCTTCGACCGTGGGTGGTTGTGCGTGATCGCTAGACATTTTTTTATTTATCTTGCGCGCGTCTAGACATAAACGGATTTTCCCGTTCTTTTTAACTACCACGACTAGTGGATTTACATAGGGGGTGGCCGCTTTCGTTATTATGCCCTTTGCCTCGAGCTGATTAATATATTCGCGAACTTGCTCGAAGTGTTTCGCAGGTATCGGGTACGTCTTGCGCTTGTATGGCGAATCGTTTGCCATAATTATTTCGTGCTCATAGTGATTAACTTTACCTATCTCATCTGCGAACAGTTCTTCGTTATCTTGGATTAATTGCTCCAAGAAATCGTTAGCTTGTTCGGGTGTCATTGCTTGCATGGCGTTTATTACCGGATCTGACTCTTCGAATCGGATCTCTATTGGATCTCCGCATGACATAGTCATTTTCTGTTTGACTAGGAAATCGATGCCTAATATTATTTCGTAGGTCATCCTTTCCACGATAAAGAAATCATGCGTAAACGTTTGGTCTTTATATTTAAATTCAATATTTATCTTGTTATTAATGAGCATTCCTCGCTCCTGAAATGCACCTTTCAGCACAAATTTCTTTATTGGAATTATATCCATTTTTTGTCCCGTATTGACTAACTTATCATAAATTCTCTTTGTCAGCACGCTGACTTGGGCCCCTGTATCTACTAGAGCGTTTATACTGAACTTGTCGAATTTAATCTCAATCATTGGCGAATCTATCATATTACTACGCCTGTGCTGTTCAGCATATATGTCTGACTCCAATTCACGTATTAATTCCTTATGCCGCATTATATTCAATTTAATTTTTCGTGCCTGACTCGTACTTTTATCCTCCAAATTGCTTGTTCCCAA
>NW_017295471.1:0-3069 GCF_001594075.2 Trachymyrmex cornetzi
CTGCGAGTTCTCTTCGAGTTCTCCTTCATTCGTATCAGCTTCATCATCATCCGGAAATTCGTACTCCCTGTAAGAGTCTTCCTCTTCGATGGAAGACTTCTCTTCAGAGACTTGTGCAACTTCCGTCGATCTCGCTTCGTTTGCATTACTCGGATTTTCGGTCGTATCTTTTCCTTCGGTAGTCTGCGTATAATCCGGCAATTCTGTTTCCCGTTTTTCCTCCTCTATTTGATCAGCACGTAGTTCCGAACTCCTCGTATGCTCTTCCACAATCTGCCGATCAAACGATCGCTCTATGTCCTTACTCCTACTTGAATCGTAACTTTTACCGTCCTGCAAGCTCTTCGAGTATATCGCGTCTCGGTGACCAATCGCCCTCGTATCAAGCTCTTTAAAAGTTTGTGATTCTGAGTCCCCGAAAATGTTACTATCAATCTGCTCCGCAACTTTCTTCTCAAAAGCTGTAATGGATGGGGTCACGGTAGTAGTAGAAGTAGTTGTAGTAGTAGAAGTAGAAGTAACAGTAGTAGTATCAATAACAGTAGTAGCAGTAGTCGTTCTTTCCTTTTGCTGAATTGTCTCTGTCGGTTCAATGTTTTCCATTCTTTGCTGCCTTATCCTCGAAGATATACGTCTTTTCGACGATCTCGGTCGAGAACTTTTCCTTCTCGGACCAGACTTTCGTTCTCCATCTTTGGCACCATTTCGTTTGATTGTTTTATGCGGAATTGTCAGTTGTCTTCTCTCGCCGGCGACGGAGTTCGATCGCTTCTCCGGGTCATCTTTTATCAAGGATCCTGCGATTTGTCCTTCGTGTGCAACTTTCCCGTCAATCTTTGATGCGTTGTACGTGTCAGATTTCGTTTCTTCGATGATAATCTCGATAGGTGCGTCAGTCTTGGCGGACGTGGCTTTCACTTTGGAGTTATTGTTAGAATCGAGTATTATTAAATCTATAACGTCTCCTTGAGATTCATTTTTTCGAGAATGAGCAGTCGTAGATTCGATGTAAATTTCAAGTTCCGACGTATCCTTAATGTGTTTCTTCTCATCAAGCGATTTTTCAGATTTAATTTTAACATTTGGAGTCGAATCTTCATGACTCGCTTTCTCATCTTCTTCTTCCTCGTCCGTATTTTTATTTAAATTGAAGTGTTTAGAGGCTTCTGTCTTCAAGTCTTCTAGATAGTCTACTTTTTTTATCGCATTGTCTTGCACCTGCTTTACAGATATTGTATCAAAAGTCTTGCTGTTTATTCCAATACGTTCGGTATTATTTCTATTTTCTTCAGCATCACTGTGAGAGGAATCTTCATTCACATTGTCGCTAAATAAGATGTCCCTAAATTTTATCAGACTTTCTTTAAGAGATCGAAAATCTTCGAGATTGACCTGGACATGCGTACTTTCTTTATTTATCGCATTATCTTCATTCTTACGCGGTTCACTTTTTCGTATTACCTTGAAATCCTGATGACTGTTCACTTCGTAAACAAAGTTATAGGGTTGCTCAAGCGATCGTTTCGCACGCAAGAATCTTATGTTCTCCATCGCGTTCTGGCGATTTTTGCGAATTTTCGGAACGTCGCGATAAAAGGGATCGAAGGACTCATCACCCTCCTTGTAATCGTCATAGCTGGCCGGTATAGTCGGCAACGGCAATGTCACCAATTGCGTAGTGTTCAGGGGTCTACCAGATTCGTCACTCACGCTCGCCTTCGCTGTGACAATCACCCGGGACTGCGAAGGCAGCAGAGGCGAAGGGTTCTGAACGATTCTCTGGATATCTGGTGGCGGCAGATTTATGGTAATCTGATGAGGTTTGAGCTGCGGCACGTGAATGTGTTGGGTAACTTGGTGAGTGACTGACTGCAATGACTGCGGAGGTTTCGGAGAAGGCCTCGGCGTCGGATAGAACGATCTCATAGTTGTTTCGATGGTGGCCGGAGTCGGCAAAAAGTTGCCGGATATCCTTTGCTGCGATGTTTGACTTGTTTTCGTCTGTACTGTTCGGGACGATTCTTGCTGGCTTGGCACCGGAGATATTGTCAGCTTAGAAATCTAATATTAGAAATAAAAAAAACGTAAGTAAGGTTTGAATAACATTTTTCACCAAGTCAGCTCCGCTAAACCGGAGACTGAAATGATTTTAGCGCGCGAATTCTATATTGTTTTAAGTAAATAGTACAGAGTTGCAAATATAGTTCGTGTTGGTTCATTTGTCACTCTATGTCCATTGAGTCCGTTCGTCCAATTGTCCGTTTGCAAAATTTCTCAAAAATGACTTAACTTTTTCAAATTTTATTTTCGGTAATAGATACTAAAGGATACTTTATCGAGGCAAAATTTGTGTCAAATCAGTTGACCATAAAATGGTTCAAAGGTCAAAGTCAATGAGATTTTCAATAATATAACGAACCAAAAGGATTTTAAAATGTTAAGAGATTGTAATGTATTATATTTCAACATTTTTAACAAAGTTCTTCCAATAGTTACGTGTTTTTCGCTGTACTACTTTATTACAATCGTTGCAAAGAGTACTATTATACAATTTTACGCGCTTAAACATAAAATTTTAGTTGCATACCTTGCCCTTGTTCACCGATTGTATTGCCTCCAATGCCCTTATATCTTGTTCCTGATCATCGTCACGATAGTCAGTAGTCTCGCGTGGATTATTGCTATGGACGGAGAAATGTTCAGTAGTGCTCGCGATTCCGTGATTGTGAAAGATAGGGTTGATCAAACCCGCCGGGCTGTTCGCGTTGAGCAGCGTCTGTATCGTGGAGGACGTCGCGAACAACGGCGTCACGGTAGATGGTTCGCTGTGAATGATCTGCGGTGGCGGACCCACCGTCGAGCTGTACCTGATCTGATGGATCTGCGGCGGGGGTGGCGGGGGTGGCGCCGGCGGTACGGTCGTCGAGCTTACGGCACCCTGATTACTGAACAATTGATAGGACGTGGCCTGATTGCTGGCGCGCTCGCCGCCATTGTGGAAAATGTACTGATGATGGTAACCGCCGTTCTTGTCATCGTACAGCGATTTGGACTGGCTCGTGTGTACCT
>NW_017295472.1:0-3070 GCF_001594075.2 Trachymyrmex cornetzi
TCTTATGTCTTATGCTCGCGTCTCTTCGGACCGGATTCCTTTCTTATTGTTCTTAAAAGAACATTTTTTGGTCCTTCGAGCCGGATCCGCCGAGGGGCGCGAGCTGTGATATGGTTTGACAGTGTGCGGCCAACAATTTGATGCGTCAGGCGTCGTCTGTTGTCGCTACGTCATAATGCCCGTTCTAATTAATGATATTTTGCAGGTTGCCGATATTGCATCAGATACTTATCAGATACTCATTGGAGAGTGCTATTGAGCACGTCTCATCCCATTACAATCAAAGGGAAGACGTTGCGCTTGGTTCGACAATGGATCAATTTCGTGCGCAAATAACGATGCAAATGAACAGATTTCTGTTAATTCAAAATGCCGCCGAGGACGCATCGGAGGGATCGTCCGATTCAGTGTCTCGACATCTATTAACCACACGGCTGGAAGTGCTAGAGGCAAATTGGATTAAATTTAGAATGGAACACGAGGAAATGTGCCTGGAGTTTTCAGAGCGAATCGAGGAGGAGCCGTATGTTAAACACCGAACGTATGAGAGATGTCAGGAATTTTATGTACAAGCGAAGGCTGTATTACTCGAACAACAGGAGTTGAAAGAGGCTTCTCATTCTTCCTCACGTTGGTCTGAGAGGTCAGTTCCAGAAGTCTGACACGTGAGTCGTCGAGGAAATTTGCCAAAGATTAAGTTGCCTTCTTTTTCTGACGATTATAACACATGGAGATCCTTTCATGATCTATTTGCATTCATGGTAGGCGAGAATCATGATCTAACCAACGTTGAGAAAATGCATTACTTGAAAACGTGTCTAACCGGAGATGCCGCGAAGCTTGTAACAAATCTCAAGGTCAATGAAGATACGTTTCCCATCGCATGGAAGACCTTAGTCTCTCGATACGAGAATAAACGAGTGTTAATCTCTACGCAATTGGACAGATTGTTCTGTTTAAAACCAATCAAGGCGAAGTCAACACAGGAATTAAATACAATACTTGCTGCAGTTACCGAATCGTTAGGAGCTTTAGAAGCACTGCATTGTCGTACAAATGCATGGGATCCTTTATTAGTACATTTGATATCTCGTTTATTGGATCCAGATACACGTGAGGCATGGGAAGTTAAGCTAGGTCCCTCAACTTCGTATCCCACTTGGAAGGATTTTGAGGAGTTCGTAGTCGGTCACTCAAGAGCGTGGGAAAGTCTGGCTTCCACATCTAGTCAGCCCGTGAAGGTTAAGGGGTGTTTATTATACTCTCAACATAAGCCAGATTCCAAATCATGCAGTTTGGTAGCTATAGCCCCGTCTTTTAAAGGCGGATCCGAATGTCGCATATGTAAATCATCTCACTTCTTGTCAAATTGCCCAACATATCTATCTCAGCCTTTCGAACGGCGCAAACGCACAGTTCTAAAGTTTAACTTATGCTTTAACTGTTTAGGTAATCATATCGTTAGTCGTTGTCAAAGTACTCGTCGCTGTAAGAAATGCGGTAATAGACATCATACCACTCTGCATGATGACACTAAGTCAGCCGAGAAGTCCGCGACTAAAACTAAGTCAAATATCTCAATTGATATTTCTCATCATCGCGAACATCTAGCGCAGAAACTAAATGACAAGAAATCTCGTCCGGTGGCCATGTCGAACGCGTTATAAGTCAGAAGCCAATTACCTTACTTGCCACGTGCCAAGTTCGAATAAAAACTCGAGACGGGGATTTCGTTAACGCTCGGGCTCTATTAGATCCTGGATCGGAATTGTCGTTTATTACGGAAAATCTGGTGCATCGGCTAAGACTTTCACGAAAGGCTGCCACGATTCCACTATTGGGCATCGGCGGGACTTGTTCAGGACGCACCAGAGGCTCCGTAGATATTGTATTACACTCTCTGTTAGACGTTAATGATTCTTACGCGTTACAAGCTTACATTCTTCCTCGACTGACTTTTGAGATACCGTCGTTCAACATAGTTAACACACCTTGGACGCATTTAAACGATCTACCACTTGCAGATCCCAACTTTGGCAAACCCGGACCGATTCACATTATTGTCGGTGCAGACCATTACGGTCAGATCATTAAGCCTGATTTGAGAAAAGGAGGGTCATCCTCGCCTATTGCCCAACTAACATTATTCGGTTGGGCCGTTTCCGGGCCGGTTTCCCTTGATTTACGTAATTTAAAGGGAGGAATGTATCATTGTCATATTGACCGCGACCTACAGAATTTGCTGACTTGTTTTTGGAAACAAGAGGATCTCCCAAATACAGATGAAAAATCCCTAACTGGTGAAGAGGAATATTGTGAAGCGCACTTTCGCTCCACCTTTTCCCGAGATTCGGACGGTCGATATATAGTACGACTTCCGCTTCGAGCTCCTACGACATCTTTGGGAGACTCGACTGCAACAGCTTTTCATTGTTTATCGCGGTTACATAAACGGTTCGTAAGAGAGCCATCCTTTCGTAAACTATATACGGAATTCTTACAAGAATGCCAGACACTAGGACATATGATCCCGGTTTCAGAATCTGAGGTCGATGCTACTCCTGTCTTCTATTTACCTCACCATGGGGTAGTACGCGAAAACAGTCAGACGACTAAGCTCAGAGTAGTTTTTAACGGATCGAGTCCTTCGAGCAGTGGCATTTCTTTGAATGACATCCTGCATACGGGGACAAAATTACAAACGAACATCTTTGATGTACTACTCCGGTTTCGTTCTCATCAGTACGTTTTCTCTTCGGACATTACGAAAATATATCGAAATATACGTTTACATGTAGCTGATCAGAACTTGCAGCGTATCTTTTGGCATGATTCGGAAAGCCAGTTACGCTCATATAAGTTGACAACGGTGACTTACGGTTTGAATTGCGCTCCATTTCTAGCTCTCCGCGTCATTCAGCAGTTGATTGAGGATGAGGGCCATCGGTTTCCTAAAGCCATACCATCGCTTTCTAAAGAAAGATACGTTGACGATATTTTTGATGGATGTGGCAGCTTACTCGCCACATGCAATCCGCCGGGCGCGCTCGTAGCAGCACCGCTACTGAGG
>NW_017295473.1:0-3111 GCF_001594075.2 Trachymyrmex cornetzi
ATTTTGTATAATTCTAATAACTATAATGACTTGTAAAAAACACTAGCGTCATACTAATTTTCGCTTAACATATATCTACATTATACTTAATTTGTTTATCTACAATTTTCATAGATCCATTGTCTCAATATTAAATAAAAGATAGTTCGAGACTCACCAATACGATGCAGCAGCGTTGTAGACTACGTTGTGAACTGTAAAATAAAATTATATAAAAATTATAACATTCAAGTGATTAATATTTAAAAAAATAATTATTGCATGCATATAAAATAATCGTAGTTTTTGAATTTTTTATAAGTTTTATTAAAAGTCTATTTTTTATAGTATAAATAAAAGATAAACAAATTATTTACTTCGCCGTTGCTCCGCCACACATCGCCCGATGATTCCAACTTTAATTCCAAACATGTACTTTTTTTTGTTAGTGAATGAGCGAATCGCAGTTCCTAGGAACCTGCATAAACCATAATAATTGTGATTCTTTATGCGACCATAATTCTCAAATCTTCCAGGCTTCTTTCTTTTTTATTCTGTCATTATTTGTGACACAGCACTCACTCACAAAATACGTGTTTTAAAAAATAACTGCAAGCGCCAAATATAGACCAGATTAATTATTATATTTATTAGTTAAATAAATCGCGATTCGAGGTAGTTTCTTTTTAAATCGCGACATGCCATTGATGAAGAATTCGCGAATAGCATATCAGACAACTTTAATACCATGAGACAGGATCAATAATAAATCGAGTTAATGGATAATTAAAACGCAACGAATCGTCCGGAAATGAACAATCAAGATTCAGTATTGCATTCACAATAAATCTCAAATATATAAATCTTGCGAAAACATATACGTACTATTAATAAACGCCCGATATATTACAGCTTCCTGTTACACGAGTCACTTAATTATTATGCGCTCTTACTCTGAAACCGATGAACAAGTCAGCGAAAAATCTAAAACGCGATATGTCCGAATCCAAAAATAATAGTTAATTAAAGAATGGCTGCAGAAAACTTGCAACTGTTGCAAGATTCTTTAATATGATTGGTTCATACATTTAAAGTACGTTTCGTTTCACATGATACGCATGATGTATCATTTTATTCTTGTTGTCTACCTTAAAGAAGGATAAAATAATATATATTATGCTAAGCACGTGTGAAATGGAACGCACCCTAGATTCATAAGGAAAGAGAAAGAATCATATTAAAGAATCTTACAGTTGTAAAGCTCCTTTTTGTGCCAAAAGCAGCCAATTATTATTTTTATTATCATTAATTTTATTATATCTATATCAAATTATTTTTTCCCAAAAATATCGCAAGAAAATAGTACGTCACGATTTGTAACTAAAATCGGACAAATAAATTACAAAATATATATGTACAGTAATTTGTCCCGATACGAGAGATTTATTATAATACTAATTTATGGTAAAAAAAATTACTTCGAATCAGATTAAATATTTCTTATAGATTTTTAGATGTTGAAAACATAATGCCGTAAGTCAAAAGTTTTCAGCACATCAGGTTTTCAAGATAAAAAATTCAATGTCCAAGAAATGGCTTTTTAAACAATATTTGATGTTTTTTTGTAAGAAAAAGGGTTAATATTATTTTGAAATTCTGATACACAAGATCGCCGCGCGAGTCACGCATAGCACTGCATAGCACATAGGCGAGCCTATGAGCCTCTGAGACGCGAGCACGACGAGTGCTTCAAACGAGGGCAATTGTTCCTTACGATTCTTACGAATATTTGACAATTGCCAGATCGAAGGAATGATCTTCTCGATTAGCTCTCTCGATCAACACCTCGTACACGTATCGTGACGACGATTACTCATCAAAACGAATATCCCGCATGATTTACTTATTCGATTTGAGAACTAAAGCGATGGAGGTTATTTTCTTATCGTAATTTTTATACGAGTGACAAATAGCTATTCGACAATGCAAATTAGGATGTCTCACATATTACGAAAACTTTAAAATTTCTCCAGTTTGTTTCTTGTTTTGTAAAAGTAATATAAATAATTTAAACAAATAACGAAAAAAAAGTAAGATATAATGAAGATATTTATTAATGATACACATTTTATGGGTTTACTTTTACGAAGTATATCACAATATGATAATAATTTAAATCTCAATTATAAATTTTCAGACGGATATCACATTTTGATCATGATTTTATTCATTATGTCGTATCTCACCGTATCAAAGTAAAAACGCCATCCTCGAGTTGTTAACGGAACGTCGAGAATATAAAACGGATCGATTTTGAATGAAATGGCATCGCGTTTGATTAATCAATACAGTCATAATTAGTCAGATGTATATTTTAATATTGACAATCGTGTAGAGAGATTCGTTTGTACATCAATAATTTGTAAATACGTGCATTTCGCAAGTGAACGTTATGTGTGAATGTCGCAAAGGAGCAACGACAGAATCAGACAGGAAGCCTGGGAGGCATCGGGCAACGGTGGAGCAACCAAGAGGTAAGTAATTTATCATTTATATATATTATTTATTATACGTAAAATAAATTATATACATTTAGTTGGATAATGTATAAAAATTGAAGAAAAGCTTTTATTTATGAAATGTCATATAAGTTTATACCAGAGAAGAAAAGCGAAATGTTTTTTTCAAAAATCATATATATTTTATTACACATTTAATTTATGTGCAAATAAAGATTTTCGTGTAATATTTATTAATATTATAATATTTATTTTCAAAATTATTAATTATTGTGAACGCTAATTGAAATTTGGATTTTGCATTTGCATTTTACAGATCAATGTAGTTACGACTTACGACGTATATAGTCGACAACTCCACTGTCGCGCATCGTTCGGTGAGTTGCAAAATAATCTTTTTTAAACTGAGGAAATTATTTTATTTATTACGGATAGATATATAAGATATCGTAGGTAAAATATATAAGGTATCATAGATACATCGTCTTGAAATGGATGAACTAGATTTAAATTAGAAAAAACGTTTGTTCCTGGAGTATATACAATGTGGATATATAGAATAGAGAGTGTATTCTTATAAGCGCTTTATCAAGCACTTACCAAACATGTTTTT
>NW_017295474.1:0-3120 GCF_001594075.2 Trachymyrmex cornetzi
CATTTAAGATTTTTTGTTTAGAGGAAATGCTAAGAGTAATTCCCCGCTTATCGGTAGAATTTTTTTTTTGGGTGTACATCTAAAATTTCATTAATGGTTCTGGCATAAATCTGATATAAAAATATATAATCCTTAATTTTTGAGCTGCAACCTCTTAGCAGAAACATCTTCTGCCTTTTTCACGCAGGAGAGAACTATGTTACAGAATGGGAAAATAAATCATTTTATGACGGGAATTTATCTGCTGATTTAGGAGCTCGCGAAATACGCACAAACCGATTACATAATCCACAAACTGTATGGGGTCGTTCCGTTGCACGCATAATGCACATAGACTACATAGAGAACCGTTCCGTTTCAATCAAAGCGCGCATGAATAATACTGATAGCGCACAGATTTCCCTAGATTCTCCCCACTTCTCAACGCATTAACTACAGCAGCTCGGACGTGAAGCTTTTGATGCAAAGTCGATGCGCCTATTGAAAATTTAAAAAACTTTAACCGTGTTTTGCTCGGACTTACAGTACAATAAAAATGGAAAGTGATTTAATCGAATTTCCAGTCATTATTGACGAGAGTAATGAAGTTCTCACTCTCTTTCTTGATAAAGAAACTGCTGCGAAGGCTACTCAAGGTAATTATTAAAAATATATACAACCTCATATCATAATTTATAACCTCAAAAATAACTAAAGTATAATTTTCAGATCAAATATTTCTGCAAAGCATTGTAAATCAATACAAGCAAAATGTTGATGGATTGAAAGATGCATTGCCATCATCTTCAGAGATTAAAATTAACACCAAGGAATCCGAAACAAGTGCAATTTTTTAATCGATATCTTGTTAAGCAATTGGAATAATTTTTGCACTGAAATTTAATTTACTATGTTTTCAATGAAATTTCAGATGAAATGAATTTAAAAGGTTTTTTGTGGCCTGATGCTGCAGTATTTTTACTCATCGATCTATACAGGGAAAAGGAACATGATTTTACTTCTGGGATGAAGAAACATAATGTCATTTGGGGAGAAATTGCTACCCAAATGCGAGAAGCCGATGAGAGGTATAAAGTTACTGAGCTTCAATGCTCTACAAAATTTTCTGGCTTGAAACGAACATATAAAAATATATAGGATCAAAACAAAAAGAGCGGTAACTCCCATAGTAGTTGGGGTTTTTATTCAGTAAGTATATGCGTATGACTGTGTATGTATAAATTTAATATTAATAATATTATGTGCTACATATATGTATAGACTTATAAATCTGATTTCGTCTTTGTAGGTGATGGACTCATTAATTGGTGAAAAGGCCTATATACAACCTCCAGCTGAAGCATCAAGTGAAGGTACAGCACCACTAAAACTAGCAGAATCATCTACATCAGCATCTTCATCTCCATTACTTCTTTCAAAAAATTTACCAAGTAACATAATTAATAAACCACCATTGGAGCAAAAGTTGTTTTCACATATTATGCATAATAAATATCTTAACATTTATATATTAATTAATGCAACGTATTGTAAATGTACCTAAGAAAAGACGAGTTGAAAGTGTTCTAGAAAATTTTATTAATGATCTAAAGTGTGAAAAGGAAAATGATAAAAAACAGCGAGACGAAAAGAAAAAGAGAGAAGAGGAAAGACAAGCAAGATACCAAGAAAGAAAGAAAGAGCGCGAACAAATGCATAAAGATAACATACAAATACAGAAATCATTACTTGACGTCATGCGAACTTTAGCAAATAAGAAATAAAAACATTTACCGTTACCGCAATTGTATGTGCACTGTGATGTTTCAATGTGATATATCAGTATAACATTTCAAGTTAATAATATAATATAATAAATACGCTTATAAAATCTGATCTTTTCTTTTATTACATAATTTATTACAGTCTATAAAAATTTACAATTACTACTATCAATTAATATTATATTTTGCCTATTATAATCATTATTCTGATAAATACAGTTATATTTTGACAAAGGTATTGAAATAAGATCTCTCAATTGCACGAAATATTAATATGAATATATTGTACATTAGTATGCAAAATATTTATTTTAATACAGTTTTTCAAAATCATTATTTTCACGTTCTTATCTAATTTTAGTTTCGCTTATCATTATTTTAATTATATTTTCATTTGTAGCGCATTCATAATTCTGTTTCGCTTTTCTTTTTCTAATTCTACTGCATTGCCATGGCCGTTAAAATCAACATTCTCGTTATATGCGAACTGTATACCTATAGGCATCTCATCATTTTGGAGCAGGAAAATATTGTGTAACACAGCATGCTACAATGAATTCCGGAACTTTTTTTATGTCTGTTAATGGCAGACAGTCCAGAAGTATTCTAAAGCGCATTTTCAGCGATCCTATAGCACGTTCAATTGCCATTCTCGTAGATGACAAACAATAATTGAAATTTTTTTGCTGATTTGTCAGATGCCCATTATTTCGAAAAGGCACCATTACATGAGCATGAATGCTATATGCAGCATCTCCGATAATATGTGAATCATTTGGAAAATATTCTTCATCCAATTCAATAAAATGGGCTACTGCCGAGCTTCGAAAGACTCGAGAGTCGTGGACAGATCCAACCTGTCCAGCATATACATGTGTAAAAAGACTACGAGAATCACATACTACTTGCACATTAATGGAATGAAAACCTTTTCGATTAATGTATGAGTTTGCATCTTCAGAAGGAGCTCGAATGTGTCCCATTAATAGCTCCAATTATATTAGGAAAACCGCATGATCTTTCGAATCGTTCCATTGTATTTACGGCAATTTGACCTCTTGGCCATGTAATAAATCGAGGTGCAATACAATGAAGAGCATATGTAACACGTCTCAGTACTCGAAATGCAGTTGCTTTGCCTACTCCAAATTTTGTAGCTACAGATCTGTAACAACAATGTGCCATGTGAATAAAATAATGCTATAACTTTTTAAATAATCCACATGTCTTATATATATATATATATACATATATATATATAACTATGTTTTTAATATAGAGAACAGAATATACATATATCAAACATACCTGTACGAATCAGGTGTAGCCATAAACCAGATGGCGATAAATAATTGTT
>NW_017295475.1:0-3126 GCF_001594075.2 Trachymyrmex cornetzi
AAAAAAAATCGATTTTTTCGACCATGCTAGGTGTATATCTCCCCTTCGGATTTACCATTGCACATGCTATAATAAAAATGTTATCTGCATAACCTACTAAAGCCCAAGGGAACCGATTACGTAGCATTTTAAATATTTTAATTCTTTGATTTGCCCTTTCAATGTGCACTCTTGCTGCCGCTATACCTCTGCTTAATTCGGCTTCTTCGCGTGAAAATTGTTTTTTAGAGCGCAGAAATGGTGGTCTAATTAAGTCTATGTTACACGAAGCACATTCAGCTTCAATGAGGAATCCTTTATCGACCATGATTGTATCTATGCCACCGATCATTTTCTTCAGTAGTCCAGATTGTTCAAATATAAATTTATCTGATGCTCTACCACCATAACCTGGACTTACGTACGTTGTATGGCCTGCAGGAGATACTCCTGTTAACCATTTTATGGTAAACGTACTTTTATACTGAGAATATATTCGAAGTCGACATTTTAGGCATTTTGGTCTTTCTACGGATACCTCAGTACAATCTAAAATGATTCTAGTTTTTGAAAACTTTTTAAAACAAAGAGGCATATTATCATTGATTTCCTTGCGCGAAGGCCAATTTATAAGTGGACAAAGAATTATAGATAAAAGAACAACCATTTCTTTGAATATTCTTGCCACTGACTGATTGTCGGCTAACAATGCGAAATAAATGGGCAAGCATCAAGTAAGATATATCATGTTTTATTTTCATGAACATCATGAGTATCTTTTCTTTTGAAGTTAAACGATCTTTTCTTGTCCTCGATATCTTCTCTAATATTATGCTCAGGTTATTTAAAATTTTCAACGTAGGAATACCTGTAAAGGTATTCAGAGTAGCATCAGTAGTGATATAACATAAAAAAGATTCGGTTTGTTTGGATGCCAACGTCAATTGTACGTATATTCTTCTGAAGCATACGTAAAGCGTTCAAATGTTTTTCCTGCCTTTTTTTCGAAATATATACGTCCCTAGTATCTTCTTTTTCCACGGAAACCTTCACCTCGTTTGAAATTGATGCTGATTCTAATATTTCAATTTCTGTCGATATCTCTGTATTTACTGGAGTATTCACTTGCAAGTCCACTTCTCCATTTTTCTCAAAGCTCGTGATCTTACTATTGTTGTTATTTTGAAGATGTAACATCGTATTATCTATTTTGTTAAATAAAAAGATAGGAATATTTTAACATTTGTTTATAATTAATGTAATCATTACTACACCTGTTTGCAGTTACATATTTTTAGTTGTTTATTCTTTACCAAATAAAACATGTAAATTTAAATGCACAAAGTTATGTGTACAAGATTTTAACAGAAAATATTTTCGTGTCTAAAAGTTACAGTATCACAATTCGCAAAGAGGAGAAGAAGAGGGATTGAGATTGATAAACTGAGTTACACTCTTGTTAATAATGTTGAAATTCTTATTAAAATGCATAAAAGAGCATCAAAATAATATTAAATTGCTTGTATAATTTAATATGTGATTTACAGCTTTGATTCCGATTATTATTGAATTTCTAGTCCGGAGAATTTTCGGCGTTTACGGGATTGGAAAGGTAAATAAAAAAATTCACACAGATAAACATTTAAAGCGCTAAGATCCTACTATGACCAAGATAGACATTTTCCTCTTGATTAATGTAATGTTTGTTGAACTATCTCTAACCTCTGTATATCAGTTACTTCGCAACGAGTTTTGTTGAAGTCTAAACATCGACGTCTTTCTTCTCTGGCTAAAGTACGATTGTTTATATTGGATGATCTTATTGAGCCATGTGAAGGAGTATGCGGAAGGTGTTGAGTAGGAATGGCATTTTTCTTCAATTTTTTTCTTTTAGAATGTTCACCTGAAATTATGAAATTATTATAATTATTTTATTACACTTGATATTATGTTTAATGTAAATATAATGTTTAATGTTTAATATAATTATTTTTTCAAAAATATGTGATCACAATTAGATAGTAAAGATAAAATTTCTAAAATTATTAAATATATAAATTTAAAATACTTTGTACTCTATAAAACGTAATATCAACGAATAATTAAAATAAATAACGAAAGAGTGAAATTTAATTACAAAATAAATCTTTATGGATAAATATTTTATGTACCTTTATAAAAATAATCATCTTTAGTAAAGTGCAGTGAGCATACTTTCATTGTATTTGTACAGGCTTTCCCCATTTTCAGTTTTCTGATCCACATTTCTCTGCATTCAATAACCTCTTCTGATCCGAAAAAATTTGTCACACGTACCTTCGCTGATCCTTTTTTGGGAAAATGATGGAAAGCTAGATCTCTATTTGAGGCAGATCTTGATGTACATTGCGGTACACAACAATATACCCGATTATCTGATGGCTTTTTCTTTGTAAAAACAGCACTTTCTTCTTCTAGAAAAAAAAAACAAAATATGCAAATACAACTACTGACTTCTCAGTGCCTAAATAATTCATATATTGTATGTTCGTAAATAATTAACTTACCTCGTGACATACTTCAATTTATTTATGTTTCATTAAAACTTTAGAAATAAAAGATTATTGGAATAAATTACGTAAAAATAAGCAAGCTATAACTTCGATTTAACAAGCCTCCTTACAAGGAAATGAATTTAAAGCACTTGTTTGTAGAACAAGGCTCCTAATACGTTTTTCTTCAGCTGTGGTGTTTGTACAGCCAACAGTCACTAACCTGATTTTAAAACATTTTCACCCTCATTTATGTTGCGACTATGGATTCCTCCTTTTACGTATTCATTTTTTTGCGATAATCGCAAATACATGGTCAGTATTTAATAATTATCCGGTAAAACGTGCGAATGATACAGTGACAACGAAAACTGTAGCCTCCTTACAAGGCTTTCGCTTCTGGCCACCAGGTGGCATATTGGCATGTGAGCATCGCGAATAGTGCGACGCTACAGAGATACACGTTCGCTCGCGATCCGGCGAGGCGGATCGGCCATCGAGCGTTGAACGGTAGTAGGTGGTGGGGAAAAGGAGGCGGCGCTACAAAAATCGACCCAATATGTGTGCACCTTGCACACATGCACGTGTTTCCGAGCACTGTTGTATAGCTTACGCA
>NW_017295476.1:0-3147 GCF_001594075.2 Trachymyrmex cornetzi
AAAATTATGTTTATTAAAATTTTAATCAAATTAGTAACAATTTTAAACGTTAAAGAGATCAATGTGTTGGGTGTGACATACCCGACCTAGCTCACGCCGAGTTAACAAACTTTCTAGTTATGATTTTTAATTTAAAGCAATCATATATACACATACAATGATTTAGAGAACTGAATTATCGGCACAAGTAAGCTCGTATTTCTAACCTTGAAGCGCATCTATAGCAGAAAATGCATTGGATGTCGATACAGAAGATTCCTGCTCTCCGCAATCGTCAGCAAAACGCAGATGTATTCGTGTGTATGCTGCAGCTTTATTCTCAGTCACGAGATGGCAACATCATAAAGGTAATAAAGAATCTCGTTTTCTTCATATATGAATTTGTCTCTAATAAAATTAAATGTAAATTTTGTTTCTTTTTGTGTTTCTCTTTTCAACAATAAATAAACTTTAAATTATTGCAAACTAAATGAAAAAACGCAACTGGCTATCGTAACTTTTGCCAACTACTCAACTTCGTGTTAAATGCATGTAATGTGATTGTAGATAATTGCGTTAACAAAATTATATTGTCAAAATTCATCCATCCTGCATCTCAATTCGATATTGTGATAAATTATAGTTTTATATGTCCTTTAAACTTTTATACGATGCTATATATAAATTATGAACGATAAGGTGAATGTTATAAAATAACTCGACTTGAAAATTCGATTGATGTGATCGTTGATCTCATCAAACGGTGACAACATTTCGCTGGCTCTTGTAAAGTAAATGTAAACTATATAATACCTTCAACCAGTAACTCTAGCGATATTGTGTCTCCGGTTTTTCAAGACAATACACCGGAGACTTTGCTTCCAGCGAAATTCGATATTGGAGTAAACTCGATTTAAGCTCGGGACCCTTGACTTCGTGCTCCTCGTCTATCGTGCCAGGTAATGCACGAGACCCGTTTTAGCCCGGAAAAGTCGAACTTTAGATAAATCCCTAGTGATGTCTATGAGAACGCGACGGACACAGAGATCAGGAGAACGATTAAATTCTTAAAGGTTTACAGACGGTTTTTCTGTGAAAAATTTACTTTCTTTTATTCCAATATTCGCTGGATGCCGATAACGTTCGATATATTTCTCACGCCAATAAAATATTAGTCACATAGACATTCGATAAGCTGATCTTTACGAGAAAAACGACTCTTATTCCTACATATAAATCCAAGTGTAAATGAAAATATAAATAATTCTAGTCAACATCAATTTCAGTCAACTAAAAGTAACACATACATAACGATCTATAACACCTATGTTATAATTTCGCACTCAACAATATAAATGTAATATAATACTTACATTGTATTGCATGACAGCACTGTTGAGTGCAAAATTATAACATAGATGCTAAATTACTTTTAATTGGTGTCAACTAGAGTATAGCTTACTGTTTCAAGATAATATAAATTACACAAAACATTTTTGTTACAGTGTATTAATACCATTGGTTTCTCTAATATTTGTATTATTATTAATACTATTATTTGTATATCTTTCATATCGTTCTTTAAATGCAACTCTCACAATTGTAAATCTATCCAAGTTTGACTTATTAATTAGTCAGTCGGAATAATTCCTTACATTTACTATCGACACCACTTCCACTTTGTTAGATGCAAATTAGCATAAAAAATTACTACTTGGATAATTAAGTCAAAGAATCGAAGAATGAAATGGAACTTGCCTCACCTAGAAGAAAAGAAGAAAGATGGAGAATGCTAAAGGATGAGAGAAAGGCCAGAGGCTTACATAAAAGTTGAATGAAAATACAGAAGTCTACTAATGGTGGTAGGAGATGGTACAATGATAACTAAGCTAGTAGTATTAAGGGTCCTTTCACAATATTTAAAGCGTTGAAAATGACGAAGAGAAAGAAATCTCTTTATTAATTTTTGCGCTACGTGCATATTGTAAATTCAAATACGGATTTAGAAATTGCTTTTCTTATAATTAGTACTTGTTCAATAAAAAGACAATGATTTAATAAGTATAACCAGTAATAATTTTCATGATCATTAATATGTTTGAGAACTATTAACAATCAATATAAATTTTTTATTGACGAAAAAGCAAATTATTTAAATACGTAGAACACATTATTTGACATGCCGATAATATTTTCTAAGAAGAAGCAATTAATATTCTTGAAAAGTAAATATACACTTGACTCGTTTTCTTGCAATGACAGCTCGAACGAAAGTGATCGATGTACGATATCATATACGATGTACAATATCATAACTTAGATGACTTTAAAATGCTGCACAACGTCTCTCCACGTTGCAAAACCATTCCACGACCTTCAATTCCATTCTATTTATACGATCTCTTAACATCTGCCGATATCTTTCACTCCGTTTCCGGTCTGCTTTTCTCGGTGCAAGAACCGAAATATTGAAGTTTTCGGTCACTACCCGCGAGCGTGATTTTAACTATCTATACCACCGTATCTACGCGCTGGATTCTGATGCTGCGCTGTTCCGGTGAGTATAGAGACGCTGCAAAACTGAAAATGGGGGGACGGACAAAGATAAGCAACGATATTGAGAAAACGGGCGAGTAAACGAGAAACGACAGACAGAAAAAGAAGTGTATTCTCGAGAAAGCTACGAAGAGGATAAGACGGAACCCATCAGCGAAGGAAACGGATAGCAAAAGGAGGGCGAGCGAAACGGCAAGTAAACGAAGCCCTTTTTGACTTTCTAGGTCAGCAAAGTTGATTACTCGACGAGGCCGGAAAACCAACATCCAAGCCTCTTAACTTTTCATCGAAATGTAAACAAGCGCGGAGGTGTGCGTGATCTTGCCCAGTATACGCAGGCGTGAGTGATGGAAATGAATAATTGATAGAAATTTTGACCGAGATTCAAAGAGGATCCATAATAAAAGAGGCAAGATTGGAAAGAAGCATGAAAGAAAATTATTATTATGTATAGAAAAATTCAAGATAAACCTTTCCCTTTACACAGTCAGTCCCAAGTGACCTTCGAATGACCCTCAAGAAGATCAAGCTCATTAACCTTTTCTACCGTTTGTTATTCATTAAAAAGTTATTAATAAAACAATTTTTATTGTACGCAATAACCGTTTCACA
>NW_017295477.1:0-3158 GCF_001594075.2 Trachymyrmex cornetzi
TATTAAATTATGAAAAAAAATATTAAAAAAGAAGAAAACAAAAAACTATATAAAAACTGAAAAATTTACGCTACTGCACTAGCAATTGTATTAATTGGTGCCGGTACAGGACTAGGAATTTACTATGGAACTACAAATCATTCTGAAGTAGCTAAAATAGACTTAAGTACTCTTAAGATTGAAAAAACAATTTCAGGTAAAGAAAATATGTCAGAACAAGACGCATTTGATAAATTTCTAAATGTAAATCAAAATTTCAGTGAATTAAAAAACAATGTTGAAATTGAAACTAATTCATTTGTAAAACCAGATTATACAACTAATGGTTCATTAGTAATTAATGCTAAAACAAATAGTAAAAAATATACTGGAACTATTACAATAACTATTAGCAAATTAGAACAAATAAATTTAAATAATCTTAAACTTAATACAATATTAACAATTCCAGTTGTAAGTCAACAAGCAGCTTTTGATTTATTCATTAAGTCTAATGCAAATATTACTGATTTAAAAGAAAACATTGAAATTGTGAATTATGTAGCATCAGATTATAACAAACTTGGATCATTAGTAATTAATGCTAAAGCAAATAGTAAAAAATATACTGGAACGATTACAATAACTATTCCCGAAAAAAATAAAACAAACTTAAATATGCTTATATCTAACACAACAATTCAAGGTAAAGAAACCATGACAGAACAAGATGCATTTAATGCTTTCTTAGAAGCAAATAATAGTTGATCTAATTTAAGTGATTTCGTTGAATATAGTTCATATAAAGCAGCAACTTATACAACTGATGGTTCATTAGTAATTAATGCTAAAACAAATACTATGTTTACTGGAAATATTACAGTAAAAATTAATGCAATCAAACAAACAAAACTAAGTGATCTTAAACTTAAAACAACAATTATTGGAGCACAAAATATAACAGAAGCAGATGCTTTTAATGCTTTCTTAGAAGCAAATAAAGATATTCTTGATGAAAATTTAACTCTTGATCAAGTTGAATTATCTAACTTCCAAACAATTGGAATATTACAAAATGGAACATTAACAATTACTGTTAAAGAAGGAAGCAATAGTAAATATACTGGATCAATTAATATTAAATTTAAATATATCTTAGATGAAACAAAATTTAGTGACATAGTTCGTTATCTTTCAAATAATCACTTACTTAACTTTCAAATAACAACAGGTGCTATTTATTCAGGAGCCAATAATGTATTTGCTCAAATAACAGAACAATTTATTAGTTCAATGGGTCAATATTATCAACTTGCAAATAATATTTCAAGTATTTCAATTGTTGGTGCTAGTGAAAAACCTACTCAAGATGAATTAAATACAAAAGATTATCTATGAACTAGAGAAACTCTTGCATGAATTAATCTTCGTGTAATTTATAATGACGGTAAAGCAACGCAATATATTGGGGCTTGAAATGTTCAAAATGTTACTATTACAATGATATAATATCTTTTCATTATAGAAGCAGTGATACAATTTAAAAATCACTGCTTTTTTTATCTTTACAACCAATAATTTAAATTTTTAAAAACAGAAAAATTGCTAATTTTCCTAAAAAGAGTGTTGAAATAACAATAATTTATGGTATAATTATATTATAAATGGGAAAATTTAATAATTAATTAAAGTTCATTATTAAATTGAACTTTTTTTAATAAAAATTATTAACCTAATAGAGGTATGTATTAAATTATGAAAAACAACATAAAAAAAGAAGAAAACAAAAAACTATATAAAAACTGAAAACTTTACACTAGTATATTAGGAGTATTGGCTATTGGAGCAGGTACAGGATTAGGGATTTATTACGGAATTAATACCAATCATTCTGAAGTAATTAAAACAGACTTAAGTACTCTTAATCTTAAGACAAGAATTTTAAGTAAAAAAAATATGACACAAGAAGACGCTTTTAATGCTTTCTTAAATGCAAACAAAAATTTTACTGATTTAAAAACTAATCTTGAAATTCAAGAAAACTCATTTCAAAAATCAACTTATTCAACTAATGGTTCAATTATCATTATTGCTAAAGAAAATAGTAAATATACAGGTACTGTAACAGTAACTATTACAAAATTAACACAAACAGATTTAAATACTTTTGGACTTAACAAAGTAATTTCAGGTAAAGAAAACATGAAAGCAGAAGATGCTTTTAATGATTTCTTAAATGCAAATAATAGCTGATCAAATTTAAACAATTTTGTTGAATATAGTGCATTTATAGCACCAACCTATACAAGTAATGGTTCATTAACAATTAGTGCTAAAGCAAATATTGCATTCACTGGTAATGTAACAATAACTATTAATGCCATTAAGCAAACAGATTTAAATACTCTTGAACTTAATAAAACAATTGCAGCAGAAAAAGACGCAACACAAAATGAAGTATTTCAAGTATTCTTAGATAAAAATACAAATATTCTTGGTGATAACTTAACTCGTGAGCAAGTTGAATTATCTAATTTTCAACCAGCAGCAATAACAGAAAATGGGAAATTAACAATTTCTGTTAAAGATAAAAATAATAAATATACTGGTTCAATTGAAATTGGAATTAAATATATTTTAGATGATACAAATATTTCTGAAGTAATCCGTTATCTTTCAGATAATAATTTACTTAACTTTAACATTCCAACTGGAACTCAACAAGGTATAGGTGGTTCTAATTTACTTGCCGTATTAATTACTAAATTTAGAGAATTAATGAATGGAAATTATGAATACGCAAGTAATATTTCAAGTATTGAACTATATACTTATAATCAAGCTCCAAATCAAGAACAATTAAACACAAAAGGTTATGTATGACACAGTCCATCTAATTTATCAGTTTGAATTGCAGTAATTTATAAAAATCAACCACAATTAACTATAAGATTAGATAATGTAAACGCTACTATTACAATGATATAGTAAATAATTAATTTTATTGTAAAAACAATGGTATATGAAAAAATCATATCATCATTGTTTTTTTATTTGTTATAAATTAAAAAGTAATTTTCTTAAAAATGTTGAAATAATAAGATTTTTTGATATAATTAAATTATGAATTAGCAAACTTAATAAGTAGTTAAAAGTTCTTAATTTGAACTTTTTTTAAT
>NW_017295478.1:0-3189 GCF_001594075.2 Trachymyrmex cornetzi
AAACATTTTTCTCAAAAATGATTACTTTTCAAGATATTTAAGGGGTCCGGGACTTTTTATACATCTTGTATATGTGCTTGCATATATACCATATTGTAGTCTTTTCGAATTGCTCCGAATTGTTGCCTCGGTAATTTAATGGCTTAGGACGCTTGTACAAGAGGTCCAGGTTCAAGTTCCGGCAGAGGTAACTTTCGCAATAAATTTATTAATAGTTTTTCAACATATTAACGTCTTTATAATATATGCTTGATTGTATTGTCAAATTATTAAAATTGCTTGTCAATTTAATTCGCGATTACTACAGTAGTTTTAATTATGTTTATAGTCCGGAAAAACAACTCGGCGCGCAGTTCAAAAAGACTACAATATAGCATATATGCAAATATATATATAGTATATATTAGTAATTGAAGTTTGAATTATTTTAAAGCAATAAAGATCCAGCTTCGACCATAATAGGCATTTTAAATTTCTAGTATTGATCGTGTCTTCACGTATGCGGTCTAAAATAAAGATTCTTAATATTGTTTACTTTAAAATATATGAAGATGTTAATAAGAGAAAAGATAAAAAAATTATATACATTGTGAAAATTTTATTGAAAGTTTATCGTTTTAACATCGCCTAAATACGAGAAGCGCTATTTTGGGTCAATGTATACTCTTTAAATGGATTTACTTCAGAAATATGACTGCGTGCCGGTTACTTTCGAACTTTAAACACAATAAATCTGAAATATTAATAATCCCCTCTAAATTTAATAAGAAACATCTTAAAACCTGTGAAGAAGGTCTCGGTAGTCTAACTGTGAGAACGCTCACACGGAATGTTAGAAATCCAGTTTCGATCCTTGACCATGGCAATAAATTTTTTACAGGTTTTAGATATTTCTTATTAAATTCAGGATTATTAAAATTTCAGATTGATTGTACTGAAAATCCAAAAGTAATCAGCGCACAGTCATATTTCTGAGATAAATTTATTTAAAAAATATATACATACATATTAATAAATAAACTGTCTTGTTTCTAAATCTTGTTATTGTTTCTATTCTATGTACTTACTGTGAGTCTATGTTGGTGCAAAAAGGTTGATTAACTACACCCAAAACTGGTACTCCAGTACTTTTTTTGTAGACTCCAATTAAGACAGTGACACAACGTAACCCACTCAAATATAAACCGGTCTGTTCATCTACTGTTTCCTTTGCATTTATGTAATCTGCTGTTGAATCTACAAAAGTTCCACGAATTGCTCCACAGGTATGCATTTTATCAAACTATAAAACAAACAAAAATTCTTACAAATTGTGTCTCAGTTTATAGGCCAATTATGATTCTTAAAAAGACATAGCTTTATGTTTTACCATAATATTGTCCAACTTTTATATTTTTTTCAGTCTTGTCCTGAATTAGTGTAAATTTACTAAATACCAATTGAATAATCTAGAATTACTATTCTTACTTGTATACTTACCAATTGGATCTATCCAAATACCAAGGTCTTCTATATTGACATCAAAATCAATAGGAATGTCTACTGTAATTGGCACATCTGAAAGCTGAACATCTTTATGGACTTCGGCAGCAAGCAACTCTGCTGCTACAGCATCATTGCCCATTACTTTTGTCAGTAGTTGTGTTGTATCTTTGCTACATGAACAGATCTCAACAATAATAGATTCCCCCAAGATATTGCTGAATACATTGGTTTCTTCACCTTGTACTATCTTGGCCAACTCTGGAAACTGTTTATGACAATAAATTAAAAGTTTTACATTGGAAAAAAGTTGTGATATTAAGATATTTTTCCAGCATTTTGTACTTCCATATTTAAGATACTTTTATACTCACTTCAATTTCTATGTCATGTCTGATAGTTTCTTGAATGAGAACATCAGCTAACGTTTTGAAATCTTGGAAAAAACGAGGGTTTTTCTCTTCTAAGGATTTTTCTTGTACTAACAATTGAAAAAGAGCTTCCTTTTGCCGGCAAATTCTAGCAATGTTTGCTGCCTTCTCTGACGCTTGTAAAAGAACTTTTAACAATTTGCTGCCGTTTCTCATTTTCTTTTTTTCTAAAGACACAGTATGTTACTAAAAAAAAATAAAAATGATTTTTATATCATTATCGTGCGTACATATGTATTAAAAAAGAAAGAATATACTTTGTGTCATAAGAAATCTTACAAGCTCTATTGGACGTGTATGTATGCGTAAAAATTAAAGATATTGATTTTCTCTATAAATATACCATAAGCACAACATTTCTTGTGCACAATGAACAATATCAATAATTACTTCAAAATAGCATCACTCCGAATTAATAATGTCATTCTGTTACAAAAAGGTAATCGCAGCTGCAGAAAAAATATCAAAACAGTTATGAATGCAGATGTATTTTATAAGGCGCGATTTAAATTTTTGATTATAACAGAAAAAATTGCATATATATAAAAGTACTCTTCCAATATTCGCAAATGAGAAAATTGCAAAAGTCTTTTTAAGGGTGCATTCCGAATTACGTGTGAAATGCATAAGATATCATTTTATCCTGTTTTATTCAGTGAACGAGGATAAATGATACATCATGCGCCCTGTGCGTAATTCGGAACGCACCCTAAAAAAGTATGTATATATACAACCAGATAACGTTAGTAAGATGAAATAAGTAGTAAATATTTACCTAAAAATTCAGTATAAATGACAGATACGTGAAAAAAAGATTTATATACAAGGTGTAGAGTGAAGGCCTTAAACTAATACGACTAATACTAATATCAACATTAGTTGACATTAGGTGACTGGTGACAGTCGGTGATACCTGAGAGAAACCTGAGAGAGGACACGCGAAGGCCTTTTTCCTGTAACCGCAAAATACTTGTGCACTACCGCCCTCTGAAGAAGTGGATGTCAACGACATCCACTTTTTTTGCAGTGCTCCTGATGGAAATAAATTGTTAAAATAATTAAAATCTATCCAAATTAATTGAGATTTCAACGATTTCAGCAATTTATTTTCATCAGGAGCACTGCAAAAAATGAATATTGTTACGTAGTTAACTTCTTCAGAGGGCAGTAGTGCACGGAGGCATTTTGCGGCTACAGGAAAAACAAAGGTCTAAATATGGCTGCTTTCCTTTTAGGAGACACAGTCGACACACTTGACACAAATCGACACACGTCG
>NW_017295479.1:0-3207 GCF_001594075.2 Trachymyrmex cornetzi
TGCCTCGTCCACAACCTTGCTTTAATCATTAGGCTTTAAGCTATAAGCACTAAGTAGTAAGCTATAAAACTTAACCTGTTACATCAAGTAGTCCACAACATTCATGGACATAATCTTTAAGGCGTGGTGCCATGCATAGTGCTGATCAGGCAGCGGAAGGTTATGTGCAACATAGCAGCATTTAAACAAATTATGAGACCAATAGTACGAACATCATTATTACTTATGCTCTGTGCGGGTAATACATACTTATTAAATGTTATGATGTATTTGAGAAAGAAAATTCAAAAGCGTCGTTGGTGGGTGCATCCCTTCTATCGTGAACGTGCACAAGTAGGAGCGTTTGAAAAAACATTTATAAAATACAAGAATAATGACCATGAAAAGTTTTTTAAACTAACAAGAATGACACCGAATCAATTTGACGAACTCCTGGGAATGATATCTTTTCGTTTGCAAAAGAACAGTTATCGAGACTATCTTACTCCTCAATTTCGTCTAGCTTTCACAATTTGGTACGTATTTATTAAGAGAACTATAGCTCATTGTACATTAGTATAATTATTAGAAACTTGAAAGAGAATGTTAATTTTGTTTTCATTTGAATATGATATAGCTTCCTGGCATCAGGAAACACATTGCCACATCTTTGTGAATATTGGAAAATAGGGAAATCAACTGGCTACGCCATCATCGAAGAAACATGCGAGGTCATTTGGGAGACACTAAAATCTATACATCTTGCTACACCAAATGAGGAACAGTGGAAACTCATTGCAAATAAATTTGACGAGCGATGGAACTTTCCTCACTGTTTGGGAGCCTTAGATGGCAAACATATTCGGATACAGTGCTCCCCACGAAGTGGTTCTAATTTCTTCAATTATAAACAGTATTATAGTATGGTTCTGATGGCAATTTGCGACGCAAATTATTGTTTTACGTGGATAGATATAGGAAGCTATGGTATATTGAATCACCTTAATTGTGCATATTTTTTTTCTTAAAGAAATCAAATTTATCAAAAGGTGTAGATTTTTTATTGCAATACTGTTTTAGGTTCACATCATGACAGCAGTATTTTTACTGCTAGTGCCTTTGGCTAGGCATTATAGAGAGGTACTCTGAATTTACCTCCACAGTCTCGAGTGGAAGGATGGAATAAAGAATGGCCATACATTTTTATTGCAGACGAAGCGTTTCCACTTCGAACAGATCTCTTGCGACCATACTCAAGAAAAAATAATTTAGGAAAAAGAGAAAAAGTTTTCAATTATAGATTGTCCAGGCCGAGGAACATCATTGAAAATGCTTTTGGCATATTGGCATCAAGGTAAATAAGTCTGACAAACTTAGATTAAATAAATTTCATTTGATATCACATTTATATAAAATTAAAATATTTGTCAAGGTGGAGAGTGTTGCGAACATGCTTAAGCATGAAGTTAAAAACGGTAGAAAGTATTGTACTCTCTACGATATGTCTTCACAATTTTCTCATGAAACGGGAAGAACACATAGCTGGATTCAAACAGTATTGTCCTCCCTCCTACATTGACCAATATGATGAAGACGATAATATTACACCAGGAGAATGGCGCAATAATATAATGACTCAAAATATACAACCACTGCATAGAATAGGAGCAAATAGAGCAACAACAGATGCAATTGCATTGAGAAATAATATTGCTGAATATTTTTTAAGTAATGTAGGTCAAATTCCCTGGCAGTGGGCTAGAATACATCCAGGAATAAATGTACCTGAGAGAAACTAAAAACATATTAAATAAATAACATATAAAAGTGTATTGTAATAAAAATACATTGTATTTTATTCTCTTTATAATTTTACAACATCCATTCGATGACTCCACAACTATTATATTATTAAATTAGTATTCACAAATATAACAGTTCTCATAAAATAAAAAATTATCTTTAGCTCTATCAACAGAAAAGAAATCAAATTAAACTAAAAATAAATATAATACTGTTTATAGTAATACAGTTTGTGTCCTTATAACAAAAACCATCTCTTTAACTCTACGAATAAACGACGAATGAAACTAAACTAAAATTAAATATAATAATACTGTGTTTACAATCACGTTTACATTGTCGATGCTTATAATATTCAAATAAAATACAATGCTATACAAAATTTTATATAGTAATCAAATAAAATCTTGTAAAATAAAGTATAAGAAAAAGAATTGCGTAATGTAATCAGGAACGATATTCTTTAATAGTATTCATTATTGTTAAAAAACAGTCCAATAACTTTTCCGTAGAAACGTCTTCTAATGCTGCTATTATTGCTCCAGCATAGGGATTCTTACTTTGTTTTGTCTCAGTTGCTGTTGGTACTAGGCATGAAACTGCCTTTGCAGCATCTTGAAAAGCAGCAGAAGATTGTATTAGCATATCTTCAATATTATGTTTTTTCTTTTTCGAGGAATGAAAAATGTCAGGAGGAGGAGTAGTGACTTTTTTCTTAATAAATGACGAGACATTTATATCCTCAACTATGGAAGAACTGTTATCTTCGATCACATTTGTCACAACATTATCATTAGAACTTTCCCATACATTCAAAATCAACTCATTGTTAGACAATGAAGATGAACTTGTCTCTAGGCATGAAAAATTACATGAAGAGGATGATCGTGGTGAAGATATTGTCTCTGTACATAGTAGTGGCGATGGAGAAGACACTGTTGGTGCAGATGGAGACAGTACAGGTACTGATATAACAGACGATACTGATGGACTTTCTTTTGGCTGCATAAGCTGCGTAGATTGCGTAGCTTGAGATAGAGATCCTCTTGTTCTGAAATCAATCATAATTGTACACTCAATAATCATCTGCTTTTCAAGATGTTGTAAAGACATATATATTTCTCTATATAATTTATTACAACCAAGAAAAAATATTCTATAAATTACATTGTGAGACACAAGATATTTACTTGCGTGGATTAATATGTGGAATCAAAAAACTCATTGCACCCATTAGTGGCCATTGGACAGTTTTGACTCCACCACCAGAACCACTGGGGGGCTTTTGTCTCATTTCACGTAGTTTTTTTGACAGCTGATTTCTTAGTTGAACAAAACGATCCTCCAAATCCTCTCCTATATAGTATAATATTAAATTGAGGTTAGAGTATATACAGGTTTTAATTACTTAATAAAAAGTATAAT
>NW_017295480.1:0-3211 GCF_001594075.2 Trachymyrmex cornetzi
TATATACAAAAAATTACAAATTTAACATAAGAAAATGTGCTAAAATAAGTATTAAATGCAATATACCTCGTTTTGGGCATCTTTTAATTGGCCTAGAAGGTAATCTGTGATAGCGGCTCCATGATTAGCATGTATAAGTCCCAAAGCATATAAACCACCGCCTTCGGAATATCCGGCACCAGCAGCACCAGAATCTCTCGGCAAATACGACTGCATCAAGGCTAAAGCTTCTTGCTCATGGCCTCGATGAATAACTCCTAAAGAAGCCGTCGCAGTCAACTTTGCCCAATTAGTAGCACGAGCCAACCATTCCAAATTATCCCTAAAAGATAACAAATAAAAATTTTAAAAAATTAAAAATTCTGCAAGAATTCACTTCATATTTTCTATGTTTCATTTTATTATTTTTTAAGATAAAAAATCATAACAAATAAAATTTCTAAAAATTTGAAAATAGTAAGATTAAATATTTTTTATGTATTACATTCCTATTTAAAAAATAAAAGTACAACTAAAACATTTTAAATACCAAAAATTAAAAACGCCTTTAAAAGTCCTGAAAATAGATGCATACCTCAAAAATTGATCACTAGTTGTCCCGGAATGCATGAAAGCATTCGCAATGACAGTGGCAGTATGGCAAATTGAAACTCGTATGGCATCCTTGGTGTTTTTCAGGATCAACATATCGGTGTGATTGCTGCGAATCAGGAATTGTAAATGCAAATCGATAGATACCTCGCCTCCCAAAATACTGGACAAAGCATCTATTCGCTCTTGCTGTTCTCTCTCTTCCGCATTCTAGAAAAAAATAAAATATTTTTAATTAATATTCATGAATGTATAATATTAATATATTTATCAACATAATGCAATTATAATTAATATCAAAAAGTGCTAATAAAGAGAGGTAATGTGTTCAAGTCCACTCAGAACACAAATATAAGATTTTATTTGAATATTATCTCTCGGAAAGTTCTAGCAAACGACTGAGAGTATTTTTGTCTTCTTTCATGACGTCTAATTTCGAATCAGCGTTAAAACTACAGATTCCATATATCAGCATATGTAAGTCATTACGTCTCTGACAAGAACCTACAGACTTAAAAATAAACACACACTCACCAAACTTTCGACACTGCGCTGAGCTTTTTCTTCTCCGGCGGGAGCAGCAGTTTCCTCATCAACCTCCATATTCGTGGATTCTGTACTAGCTTCAGTGGTTTTGGTAGCAGTAGTAGTGGATGGTTTAACCACCGGTTTAACCATCAACGCACCCGGAATTGGCGCAGTGGCTCGTAGAGCTTGTAAAACACGACCGAGAAACTGCTGAGTCGCTGACTCGTACAGATCAAAGGCAATCTGATAGGCCATCAATACGCAGTCGTGCGAACCCTTGCTTAATCGGTCCAGAAGCTCGGCTACAGCTAGCGGATCGTCCAAGAAGATTAAGCACTGACACATGTTGACGTAATCGGGGGTGCCAAGGTTTCGATAGAGACTGACCAAACAGCGGAGTACAGTGTTACGAAATCCACGATTCTGAATCAAGCTCATGGCCACTTGGAAGGCATATGATAACATTCCACTCACGTCGTCCTGGAAGAAAAGGAATTTCATGTTTTCATGTCTAATTTTAATTTTAAACAAATTATTTTATAAATTATAAATATATCTGGATAGATCACATAAAATAATAGATATAAATCAATGTGACAAAAGTCGGTAGCTCCATGTAAGAACGGTTCACTTATAATCAATATAATAATTAACGGGTCTTGAGTTCAGATTTTCAATCCATATACGTTTCACAATTAAAAAAGAAAAGGTTGATTATTCCAATTGTTCACGAATTGTCTTATTAAATTATAAATATATTATGTATGCACCAACAACCACAGAAGCTCTCATATTAGTATTATTTATATTTGATTTATTCTTGGGTACACAAAATTATTTTTTTATATTAATTTATATAAAAAAATCAGAGCTGACATTTTACTTATGTTTGGTTCTTTTATAGAGTTATAAAATTTTATACTGATATCCACCTTTTGTCATTAGAAATAATATTTTGTATATTATGAATTTTTTTACTATACATCTAAGTGGAATGAATGTGATGTACTCTATATATAAAAGGAAACTCAATAGCAAAATACTTACAGACTGCATAATGGCTGCTTCAAATATATCCATCCTATGTGTCTCCAGGGCAAGACCTAGAGCTTGACGATATTGATTATCATCCAGGCAGCGTTGGAACATACGATTCACAATTCCCTCCAGTCTAGGATCAATGCCCTTACTACCTGGTGGAAGCTTTCCTTCTGCCTCTAGGACACGTTGCTGAGTGTAATAATCAATACATTTGGCTAGAAAATTTAACAATTAAATATTAATAGCTTGAAATTAATAGCTTGATTAAATACCACTGATAATAATTTGATATACCGATAGTAGTATCAACATATTCGTTTCGAGCATTGACGTCAAATAGTTCTCCTGCTCCAAGAGCATAAGTCAACGAATCCTCAAAACTTCCCAAATGGTAATATACTTTGCTAGCAACTAGAGCAGCCAGTTCATGTTGTTGGAATGACTTATCTTCGTGCAGAATCTCACTGTAAATAGGATATCCATTTAGAGAATAAAATGAACAAATGGAAAGCAATAACGCTAAATAAAATCAGCAATAATATATGAATATATGTTTTGTTTTTTTTCCTGTACATACATTTTTTCTATAGCCTCAGAAATCTCAGGCCAAAATTCGTCGACTATCATGTCCAATTTTTTCAAGGCAAAGACTTTCAATTCAGGCATTGGCTCCTCCAATAAGGAGATTATACCAGCTGTAAAAATTTTAATTGTATTTCAAGTAAAAATTATAATCAAAAAATTGATATATTACAATAAATATTAAATATGACTAATATACAAAAATAATAAAATATTAAATAACACATATAGGCTATGCTAAATAATATTAAATAATAAATATTTACTCTGACCGATAAATTTTTGAGAAATTTGTTTCATTATTTTTCTTTAGTATTATGTCAAAAATGGATACTTCGAAATTATCGAAAAACAATTTCGAGGTTAAGTTTTGCATGAATTGCAAATCATTGTGCGAAAGTTCGTGCGCGATAAAATTCTCGCATTAACAAAAGACCGACACAATTTAAGTACAGAAAATTATTCGGCA
>NW_017295481.1:0-3230 GCF_001594075.2 Trachymyrmex cornetzi
CACTGTGCGATGTTTATTGATTTTTTAAACAGAACAGTTTGGACATCTCTTCGTTTTTTTATCGGTTTGTGACTATGGTGTCTCTCTTAATCATATTTTACGGAATTTTGCCTATCAAATAAAGAAAATAATTTAGGATTAATGGATGAGCTCTATAAAAGGAAGGGATCCGCGACGGAAGACGTAATCCGACTCCGGAACGATTGTAGACGATAATCCACTAAGAGTAATCCGGTTTTCACGGCGCTTCTGAAATACATTCGTATCGTGGCGATGTGTCCTGCGTCTCTCCGGATAACGTTTACACCCACGTATCCGATGATCTTCCTCGATCTTATGCACGAGATCTTCAGTATTCTTGCCTATGTGTGTGCACGTCTCCTGGCAATTGCCTGCCGCGTTCTCGTTTCAAGGTAGCCCGGTGTCGCCTTCCAAGGACTCGTCTATTCCTTCGTCCCGTCGTTTCTTACCGTCGCGTCGCGTCGCAACAAGATGCGGTAACGTCGCCTATCCACCGCGCTGAAAGACGACACGGCCCGTTTCTTGCGGGAGCTCCTGTCGCAATTAGCGCCGGCTTCCCGATAAATAATTGAAATTCAATACATGCCAGACGCAACAACGTTCGCCTCGCGGACTTCGTTGCGGCTTTCGTTCTCCACGTCATCGCTGCAACATACCGCTCATAATTAATACGCCGACAGCCTGGCAACGCCTCCTTTTAAATCAAGTTTTCGCGAAAGCATCGAATTTCATCACGGCAGCCTCCGTTGTTTCGAAGAACGGAGACTATTTTAAATTATTTTGTATTCTTCACTCTCTCTCTCCCAATTTGAAGTATTAATTCCCCATCGTATCTATTTTAATAATTTTTGCGGAAATTAATAATTTAGAAAGGAAAAGTTTTGGAAAATTTTCTATTCGCTAAACATTTTGTTACACTAAAATAAAATTTTATTGTACGATATATTACTTAGATTTTAACATTACTACTGTTATTATAAAAAATACCTGATGATAGATTTATTTAATTAATATTTATTTGCGATTTTTCAAGTGGCAAATCTTTTTCTTTTACTATTCTAGACTTTCAAAAAATGCCAAAAATTCAAGGTTACTTTTCAATATCTCTATTATATTACTGAATAGTTTTTTTTAGATATTTTAGGAAAGGGAATCTTTAGTTCTTCTTTATTTCGGAGAAATTTGAAAGTAAAATTTCAATTATATAAAAAAAAATTTAGACTGTAGACAAATAGTTAAAACACGCTGAGAAAAATATCTGGTTGGATTAATTGGAACTCTAATTGAAAATGGATGAATCAGAATTTTTTGATTAAACCCACTAAATTCTAGTTATGATAACCGAAATTCTGATATAATCAGAATTTCCTACAGGTTTTGTCCATTTTCAACCAGCCATGTTTCTCAGTGCATGAATTTTAATATCATCGAGATCGTTCTTAGCACTTCAATTTTTGATTAAATTCATGAACCAGCGTTAATGGCTCCTGTAATCAATAAAGACAGCTAATGGTGGATCGTCCACACGTGTGCAACTGTCTCACGTCTACATGTCAAGAAGTCACGAAAAGTCACACGACGGGAAAGTTGCCGCGTATACGGTAGACGTACCTCGACGACAACGTTCAGGTGAACGCGAGTCTGTTACTTCAGGGCTGCGAGTTCGTGTTTACGATGCAGGAGCTACGTATAACATCGCCGTCAGACGGGCCCGTCCGAAAACTTTCGAGACAGCGGAGTCGGGCGGGAACACAATGCGTGGATGAAGTTTCGTGAATTATTTACGACCACACACTGGCCACTCATACGAAGAGCGCTAATTGAAAGTCGCATTTTGAATGGGCTCCCGTTTAATTATATTTCACAGCATTTCTATTACATATTTATGTATTACACGTCACTCGTACGCCATGGTTCTTAATTGCATTTCCCTGTTCCAATAAATGTGACGCATTCGGGAAACCAAACATCTTAAGGGAGGAGCATTTTGTACGCGTTTCATACATAGTGCGTTATTTAGCAATATTTCACATGTTTCGAGGTGATAAATGAGATGCTATTACAATTAGTTATTGCGTTCACCTTTCTCAATAAAACATTACAAAATTATTGGTACGATGAGCTATCAGCTATCTTTAACTGTATCACAAATTATCCAACACACCCGTATCTGTCCGTTCGCTGTACGCTTGCAATACGAACCGCTTTTCTCGTGAGAGGAAATGAGAAGAAGCTTCATGGAGATAGCAAGAGACACACGAAGTGATGGGGCTCAAAGCTCCGAGCGAAATCAAAGGGAACGCGAGATGCTCTTCCGCGAGACGCGACATCGCCAACGTCGACTAGCTTCGCCCGATTCTATCTCGATGCCTTGCAGGCTCACAAAGCGGATAGCAATTTAATAGAAGGCCCGTGAGAGAACGTTACATGAAAGAAGCAATCTGCGCGGCTCCATTTCTCGGAATCGTTCCTGTCGGAGTGATCCAGGGCGCGGTCGGCGATCGGAAAGAATCGCGAATTAATCGACGACTTCCGACGAATCGTTCGCGCTGCGCGTAAAACGCGGGTTGTCTTTCAGCAACACCCTCGAGTGATCTTAATACCTTGTTCTACGGCGTTAATGGCGGCCGCACAGCGAAAAATTGTCTGTTAGAAACTCAGGCAACCGCACGGTGAAAACACATTAATGACGTGTACACCGTACGTTGTAAAGAAAAAAAGAACGAAGAAAAAGAGGAGAAAAGAAGAAGGGAAAAAGAGAATGCACCAGATATAGGCGAGTTAATAGACCATCGCGACGCTGTTTAATAAGATATTTAGGAGCCGCGAAGAGCCTCTTAATCTACCCTTGTATAAACGATGCTTGTGCAAGCGTAGCAACGCTGGATCACGATGAGAAAGAAAGAGAAAAGAGAAAAGAGAGCTGGAAGCCCCACCTAATGGGACAAGTCCTAAAGCTGGCTTAACTCGAAATAAAAGCCAGCGATTTATAAATCTTACGTCCTTGACGTGGTGTTTATGGCATTCTCGTCCAGCCACCTCGTCGCCGACCGATAGGCGACCGGTATGACGACGATGCCTCTACAAACAGTGTGATCGCGACTGCAACAACTGATATATTGATCCGCATTCTGAACTAATATTACGCACATTCAGAATCTCACACCTTGTGTCATACACTATTTTATGCTCCATTTCGTCATTTTTTT
>NW_017295482.1:0-3234 GCF_001594075.2 Trachymyrmex cornetzi
TTCAATGTATCGCATTCAATGCACTGCAATTTTTCTTTTAAACAATTAACTAAATTGTATTTTTCTCTCTTAAAATTTGTTTTCAGATATGAAAGACTGCCTGATAACTATTTCCATCTTGTAGAAATATAGAAATACTTCGTCGTTGACAAAAAAAAGTGTATTACGTCTAAAACGTTTTAATTTTGTGAATTTTGCATAATTTGAGGTTGGTTCGTATGTAGGAGATCCGACAGAATTTAAACACATTTCACATGTAACGTTATATTTTGAAATACGGGAGAGAATATATCCGGCGATGTAATATAATACATTCATTTCAATGTCTCCTAACTTTATGTGTTTTGTAGAGAAATAGGAATAAGTGGAAGGTTTTCTTCAATTTTTTGTGCTTTATAATTACATAAGAAATCACCAGTAATAATTCTGTCATCTTCTTCATAACTAGAATTACCTACTGGCTTTAAATATTTTGATATTGCAATAATCTTTAAATTCTGTTTAAATTGTAAAGCATTTGGCGTAGGTTGTTTAGCTCTAACAGAAGAAAATATATTTTCTACACAATCTGATGTTAATCGACTTGACAGAACATATTCATAGCCTTTTTCATTGATTAAATACGTCGACAGTTCGATGATGGACTTGGTAGTAATGATGACTTCACGTTGTACAGGTTTAAATTGTTTACCATTTCCAACTTCCATTTCTTGAAAAAGTTCTATAATAGATTCTAAAAATCCAATTGATGTTTGAAATTTATTTTCAGATACTTCATCATTTTGAATTTTCCTTAATGCAAGATTTGGAGTACGTGAAGTAACTAACGTAAACCATTTTGAAATCATTTCAATGAATAAGGCTGTTGTCTCATATTTGTTATGTGGATTTTGCATTGCCAGAAAGTTTAGACTGGCACTAACATCGCGGGACCAAAAATTTTTAGCTTTGTTAACTTTCATTTTGTTAAAAGTGCCACTTGAAAAATCGTCTACTTTAATTTTCGTTGTTAGTTGTAGCTGTAAATTTTGTTGAAACTCAGCAAGTTCTTTTATATGCAAGCAATCAACCAAAGAAGAAACATTATGTGTACTCGCGAAATTGGAAGGTAAATTAATGGTTTTGTTATTAATCAAACAGAATTTTAGATTCTTTAAAAGATGCCCAAGATCAGCAATAAACCAAAGCTTGCGATTGTTATCTACAGGATGGGTAATTGAGTTCGTTACTGTTGAATGGCGTCCAGCAACACCAACCAGAAATTCACGCCACATTGCTAAATTATTAGGACCCATATCGTTTGTAACACTATGTACCAACAATCCGATGAATTCAGCTTTTTTGATTATTTCAAGTACGATAGGGTATAACAATCCTCCGTTATAACTGGCAGGTGTTAGATAGAACGCAACAATTTGCTTCCAACGGGAAAAGATACCAGCAAGTACAAAAATCAGACCATGCGTAGCTAAATCACTTTTATCTATATACAATGCAGAACAAGAAAAAAGAGAAAAATAGAAACATTGAAAAAGCAGAGTTCGGATAACTATTTCATAAAAATAACGCGTTACCGTTACTATTACTTACAAAGTAAAGATTCGTTACATTTTCCGTTGCTTGTAATGTTAATGCAAATAGAAAAAAGAAAAAAATTGACCGTAAATTATGCAAAAGAAAAAAATTCATAATTTTTCTGGATGCACCTACTGATTCATATAGCATCAAATTCTTAAAAAGACATACCATCGCGTGTACAAAATGATGCATTCCCACATTTCGACTGTGTTGATGGGTCAAACTGTTCACCTGATGCAATTGCCATTTCATCTAATACAAGTGAGCAATCTGTTTCTCTAACGTCCTTAAACATAGATATTTTTTGTTTTAACAATTCAAAAATAGAGTCACTTATTCCTTCCTCGAATTGAATATTTGCTACTTTTCTCCGAAGTGTACATTCGCTCGGTAAAGGCATGTTTTGCTTCAGCAACTCTTGATAGCCATTGCTACCGCAGGAAAACTTAAGTTTAAGTGCTTTTTTTATTGTATCATTAGACCATGAACAACCGCGTGAGGATTTCCCCGTGAGAACTTTAATTTGATCATCATTTAATAATCGCTTTATCGACGATTCCAAATTTGAATTAGATTCCAAATTCGAATTTTGGATTCGAGCCAATTTCTTAATACGCTGTTTTAATTGAGTGTTGCATCGGTTACTTTTGAAAATAATTTTGTTGGCAATATTAAGTTTTTTGTTGGCATTATTAAGTTTTTTGTTGGCATTATTAAGTTTTGTGTTGGCATTATCAAGTTTTGTGCTGGTATTATCAAGTTTTGTCTTGGCTTCTTCCAATTGCTTCATCAGCAATTTAATTTCAGAAACTTCTTTGTTGCATATTTCTTTGGAATGACTGTAAGTAGACGAATCTAAAAGTAACATAACGATATTACAATAACTTAAATTCAATAGTTCACAGAGTAATTGAAAGTAATTAAAAATAATAAGATTACTCGATATTAACGGAGTAACATCAGAAACATCTGGTATAGAATAGTCATTTTGTTTCTCGCTACCGTTGTCATAAACTGATGTTTCATCCAATGTTTCATCCAATGTTTCATCTGTTTCATCCAATGTTTTAAATGTTGCATCAAGCTGTCTTCCCGAAAATTCAGTAATTTCATCCTTAAATAAGTCCATCATTTTAATAATAATTTGTTTTTTTTTTACATGGCCTTATCAATCCTCCCCCTTTAATGTAATAGCACTATATTTAAAACTTTGCAAAGAAAGAGAACTCACGTTTGTAGTAATACATGTGCTACTTTGTACTGACTGAGTCGAGAAAATTGTGGGCACAGCGTTGCATTTCAGTCTCTTCGTTCCGTCAATTCGTACCTTCTCCCACATTTCATTTGCAAAATGTATCTATACAAATTGTTTATGTAGTATTTTTATTCTTATAACAGAAGAGATGATTTTTATTACTTACTTCACATATTCTTGAATATTTGGTTGGTTTCCAATTATTTTTTTTATTTCCAATTATTTTGTTTATGCTAAAAATCCATAATTCTTTTCTTTCCGGATCTTTTGGAAAGGAAGCCATATGCATTTTTACTTTTTTGCTGGTGTAATTAGAGCATTCAGGAATACAGCAACTTGGCATATTTATACCTACAAAAATAATTATTTAATGTTATTGTATTATACATACATATGTTACT
>NW_017295483.1:0-3246 GCF_001594075.2 Trachymyrmex cornetzi
ATGCCAACAAAATAACAACAGAATTGTTATAGAATTAGATGTATGTACATAATACTGTTGACAAACTGCTCGAAAAAACGTAACATAATCTGCAAGCAGAAGTAAATGACAGACTGGAGAAAGAAACAGAACAGATTTATGGTATAATCTGATAGTATATTGTCTACAGAAATCAAGAAGATCCTGTCGACATCACCTAGCACTAGACTGTCAGCACAAATCAAAATGTAAAATTTTGGATTTAAATAAGACTTGTACTCCAAAACGTAATTATAATCATAATTAACGATTTTTAAAACCCTTGGAATATAAAATTCATTAAAATCCAAAACAATTTTTTTATTCTGGTCCGCTATATTGATTTCGTTATTTTGAAAATAAATAGCAATTTTTCTTATAAATGTTAATCTTGAAAATGATCCTAGAGAAAACCTGCTATTTTAATTTTTGTAGGAGATATATGCATTTTTTATTTTTATCCTATTTTATGAATTCTTGACGAAGTAGGCGGATAAAGGAGGAAAACTCTTAAGAGTGTTTATTTTTTAATGAAGAATTTTATCCTTTATCTTCAAAATGAACCCAGCAAGAAGTTGTTATCCTTATTTTTTAGAAGAATATGAATTTTTAAAGGTTTAGCATATTTATGTGCCATCAGGCACGAGAAAGAGTTAAATTATCTAATTTCTTGGATTTTTATTAAATACATAGCGTCCCTGGTGCGCGCTCTTTGGTGACCTAGAGTTTAATCTTAAAAACCTATAAACGCGCTGCTCTGTAAAAAATACGTTTCTAATGCAAAATGTTGCTTTAGTCAATCATGGTCACACTCGTACTGATTGCGAATCGTAAATCAACTTACTATTTCGAAAAACTCTTGCTTCATGAATGGTCTCATAAGCGCAATGACCTTGTCCATTAACCAGGTCGCGTTCACCATATAGATCCCTTTTAGCCTCAACGGCACGCCTCCTTGAACGTACTCCAAGGATTTGCGAAGGGTGTTCATCGACAATCTGGTCAAGTGACCGAGTCGCATTTTAGCCATGTCCATAAGAATTATATATCCCTCCGAACAACCATTCGTATAAAGGCTCGCGTCATAGGACATGAACAGCAGCTTGATGCTGTCGTTGAATATGAACTGAGATGGCCGTGGATCCGCCAATCGATTAATGATTATCCAGTTACCATTTCGATCAGGCTTGGGAAGTATCGCGAATTCCCTACAATACACAGATAAAAGTTAAACGTTTTTAGTATATTTTAATGTATTAAACCGAGTATATATACACCTACGAACGATAAAAGATTTTTCTCGGTTATCAAGACGCTTATTAGTATAATATAGGTGAGTTGTGTCATAATTGAGCGATGTGGAAATTGTAGCGACAAAGATATCTATTGCGGTCGTGTATCAAATTAACTATTGGAAAGCATAGACAAAGAACAAGGCGAATCGAAAGAAAAGAGGAAAAGACAAACAAAAATCGCTCTCCATCCATGTAACATTTGTAACAATTAATCATTGCAATGAAGCAAAGACACAGACGATATCTAATATGTTTTCATTATCACAAGTCGCATCGAATTGAAGAGCTCGATCCGTTTAAAAATAAATATTAAAAGTTTTTTTAAATAATTTCCGCAATTTCTGGTACCTGCGATGTGAGAATTGTACATACGCAACGCAAAAGATAACACTTCCCATTTATTTGCAAATCAATGTTCTTCTTCCATGTTTATTTATTGTTTAAGTAAATAAAGATTATTTAAGAGGTGCTAATAAGTGCGTACAAGGTTTTCAGAGAGTGTTGCAAATCGAGGTTGGAATCTCTATTGTTAAACAATTCCGGGATCGTGGCTCGCATGCTGTAGTATACGTTCATGCATCGTCTAGTGGCCTCTATGTCGAAGTAACAACTGTGCGCGAATAAGGCCAATTGTTCTTTGGGAATATTGGGAAGGCCTCGGTCATTCGCCCATTTTTGCAGACAGTCCAAAATCTCGTCCGTGATTTCTGGATATTTCTTCCGCGAGTCTTCGATTGTGTGACCGAGTCTCATTCTATAAGATAAATCGTATTATAATATAATTATATATAATATAATAATTTTAATAATCATTGTATAATAATTGTATATAATAATCTCATTATATATTTCATTGTACGACTAAAAAGACTATCTATTGAAATTAATAGCTTTCTTATTAATGTAGACACGCGAGGTAGTGAAACAAAGGAAACCCAAAGCGTAAAGTTAAATGGCTGAAATACGGATCATTGGTTCCCCGCGTAATAGAACTTTCACCGCAAATGTAAGAACCGTCGCTTACAAATAGCTGATATGTAATTTCGCTTGAGCGACGTCACAATAATTACTATTGCGCAATCTCAATGTTTGGATCAGAACTAAGATTATTTCTGGCATTCAATCTTATATTTAAAAAGCACCCTGCAAATGGGAATGGATTAAAATGGATTCAGATTTTCAGAAATACGGATTCATGAATGTTAAAATAAATTCTTTTCAATCCCGAATTCATTTTTATTCATTTATAAGAAATGTATAAAACTAATATCTATTCCTTCTCAATCTTGAATGCATTTTTATTCATTTATAGGAATGGTATCGAGTATATTTTTATGTTTTTTAATTTAAAAATAATATTATAATATTTTGTGTGCATCGTGGATCCTGCTTAATTTAAAATTCTGAATAGGAAATGTAGTTTTTCGATCAAGTTGAATCTAAAAATAATGTCGGTTATTTCCGTGTATTGTGATCTGTTAAATTCAAAATTCTGAATAGAAAATGCAGTTTTTTAATCCAATTGAATAAAAAAAGTTTTTCTTTTAATGGGCCATTTTCTCAAAATGAGTCATGAATGTTATTTAATTCAAAATTGTGAGTAGAAAATCCAATGTTTCATTAAAAAATGCATCGTTTTTATATTTTTATTAAACACTCATTTTTACGTTAACTTATGCATAACGACTTTAATGTGCACCATTTCGCATTACTAATAGACGTATATGTAATCTATATGATGCCATTTTACAATTTTCGCAATAGTTAACAAGATAGTACTGCATTTTCTAATTTTTACCAGCACGAGAAAATACGGTATTAAAAAATTCTGAAAAAATTCTCAGAACTTTACGAGAAGAAAATATGATACCTCCGGCAAATACGCCGCGCTGGGATTTACGCCGCAGAAGTCAGAAAAAATAGAAGGAGTGGG
>NW_017295484.1:0-3335 GCF_001594075.2 Trachymyrmex cornetzi
TAGTGATGAGCGGTATTTTCGTAACTGTTACTTTGTAACTGTTATCGAAAGGTAACGTTGTAACTAGTTACCAATTTTCTTTAATAACAGTTATTTTATAACTGTTGTATTTCATTCGTCGTTTCTAACAAGTCGCCCTATTGCTTGACATGATTGGTCAATTTACGCTAGGTACTGAGTATATTCTGAAGCACACTGCTCATTGGCTTTTATTTTACACCGATATTTTAACATACTTATGGTGCGTTCGGGGAGACGCTATTAACGCTATTAACGCTATTTCTTGTCATTCTTTTCTTGTTTTACATCTAATAAACGACGAAGATAAAATGACAGAAACAGCGTTAATAGCGTCTGCCCGAACGCATCAATTGAAGAAAGGAATAGTTGTGATTGGTCAATATAGGACTTGGTAAGACCATTAGAGACCAATGAACATTCAGCATAAAGTCTTATACCCTTTTATGCATTTCATGTGCGATGGGCCTAAGATCCAGAACAATTTTCGCATGTTTTGCTTTTTATTCTCTTTCTCTTTCTCTCACTCGTGAGAGAGGTTATACACACGCGTTCGACGTGTTTCCTTCGGCAAGATGCCGAAAGAAAAAAGAATAAGAACTAGTGATATATGGACCTTGTTCACTGCTCTTAACAGTGAATTTGCAATGTGTAATATGTGCAAACATAAACTTTCATACAAAAGCACAACAAATAATTTAAGAAAACACATCTTAGCGAGACATCCAACAGTTGCTTTACCTACAAATAAAGTACCTGCAATTAATTCAGCATTCAGCAATCAAAATGAGGTAAAACTATTTCTCATTAAAAAATATATATATTATTAAAATATCTTTTCTTCAAACTCTATTTATATTTTCCATATTGTTATCTTTCTATTATTAATATTAATATATAATAGCAGAGAATTATTAGCTGAAAATAAGTTTATGTTTTTAGCATATATCTTTATCATGTTTGGCTGAAGAGATGATTGATGAACCTGAATCAATTTCAAGCAGTTCCACACATAATAATTCTACAATATCTTTCACATTAAGAAAGAATTCGATAGACAGTATGTCAACCACTTCAGAAGATACTAACAAGAGTGAAATAGGTAGAAATAATGCATTAATATTAGAAAATAAGTTTATTTCTCAGCGTGAGAACATCTTATCATATATACCAAAAAAACTTTCTGGTAAAGAGAAAAAAATAATTGATAATAAGTTATTACACTTATTTATTAAAGATTTCCATCCATTCCGTATTGTAGAAGAAAAATCATTTATAGAATTTATTAGAGCACTAAATCCAAACTATCAAATCCCTTCAAGGCATTTTATTTCTAAAACGGCAATACCAAGTCTTTATGAAGAATGTCTAATCTACACTAAAGACCTGATCAATTCTGGCTTAAGTTTTTGTTTAACTACTGATTGTTGGACGTCAAGAAATACTGAAAGTTACATTGCTGTAACAGTTCATTTTATTAATGATAATTTTGAATTAATATCTGTGTTATTAGAATGTTCAACAATGTCTACAAATCATACAAGTAAAAATTTGGCACATGAAATAAGAAGAATTGTACATGAATGGGGTATTGAAAAAAAAATTCTGTTAGCAGTATCAGATAGTGCTAATAATATAAAAAGTGCTATTTCTAAAGAACTAGGATGGAAGCACTTTAGTTGTTTTGCTCATACTTTAAATTTAATTGTTAATGATGCTCTACACACAGATGGAATTACTGAAATTTTAGAGAAAATCAAAATTATTGTTGGCCATTTTAAAAGGAGTTATATCTCAAATGAGAAACTGATGTTATTTCAAAAAAATAATGGTGATCAACCTTTAAAACTTATTCAAGATGTACCTACTAGATGGAACTCTACTTATTTTATGTTAGAAAGATTTTCCAAACTCGAAACTGCTATTCGTAGTACTTTAGCTGTATTAGATAAAGACCTTCCAATACTTACAGTGGAAGAATGGAAAATAATTAATGAATTGTGTCAGGTATTGAAGCCATTTGAAGCAGTAACAAAAACAATTAGTGGACAAAAATATTGTTCTGCTTCCCTAATCATTCCATTAACGAATGGTTTACAAAATATATGTACAACTTTACCAAAAAAGAATTTTTCACCTATTCTATTGAATGTAATTTCTAAACTTCAAAATGGCTTTCATGTGAGACTTGGAAATATAGAGAGTAGTACTACGTTATCAATATGTACATTTTTGGATCCTAGATTCAAAATGTTAGCTTTTTCTAACACAAGCGCTGCTGAACATGCAAAAAAAATAGTGGTTTCATCATTAATGAACAGTATGGATATTGAACACACAAGATATACTAATATAAATGCAAATAATAGGTCATTAAATCAAAATAAATCAGAAGACGAATTATCTGTATGGTACAAGTTTGATAACATTGCTCTTTCTAAACCGACAAAAACGCCTATGTCCAGAGCTTTAATTGAAATTCAACGATATGTTGATGATGTAGAAATACTTCCACGGCAAGAAAATCCAAATAGTTGGTGGAAAGAAAATGCACAATATTTTCCATATCTTTCAAATTTAGCAAAAAGATATTTGTGTGCTTTAGGAACATCTGTTCCATGTGAAAGACTTTTTTCAAAGGCAGGTCTTTTTTTGACAGATCGTAGAAATCGATTAAGTATAAACAAAATGAAAACATTATTATTTTTAAATACGAATATCAAAACATAGTCTTGCTATTATTAATTTATATCTATGTGTAGTAAGTTAATTTCAGATATAATTTTAAATACAAAGTTTATGTAAAGTATATGTTTATGTTATATGTATAAGTACAAAGTTTATTTGATAAGTTGTTCCTTTTTGTACTTAAAAATCTATGATATAATTTTATTTTTATTAAATGATGTAATATAACAGATTAATCTAGCTACTATAAAATTACTGTGATGTAAGAATGCAATTATTGAACTATGTGATTATTAGCTGTGATTTAATCTACGTTATAAATCTACATATTATTAATAAATAATATACTAAGTATATATATAATATCCATATAATAAATATATATATAATATCCATATGATAAATATTTGTTGCAATAATTCTTACAATGCTATCTCTACCTAGAATATTGTTTCAGATTTATCTCTTAGAAATATCCAGCAAATTTGCATAACCATTTACATAAAGCATATATAATATAAATCGTATAAAATAACTGTTATAAAATAACTGTTTAAATATTCGGTTATTTGTGGATAACGATAATCGTCATAACCGTTACAGAAAAATAACTATTTAGCTCATCTCTA
>NW_017295485.1:0-3340 GCF_001594075.2 Trachymyrmex cornetzi
CCGTGTCTACTATACACGCGTGCGAAAGCGGTACGAAGGATGCCCCATCCATTAGCGCATGCATCTGGGAAAATTTGTGTTCTTTACATGCACGATTAACCACGGCAGTGTGTCGAGTCGGTGCATCCTTCGCGTGCATTTTGATAATAAATGACTGTATAGTTCATAATTTTATTCTATGTTCGATAAAAATCGACAATTGAGATTATAATAATGAGGAAATAATAGTCGACAACAATTCCATAATCGGGGTTACCACAAAACTGAAAATCAGAGAATTGTCATGCAAAATTTTCTGGAAAATTAAAATTCTTGTCTTTAATATACGTACATTAGATACACTAACTCAGTTTTGGAATACTACCAACTTAATAATTAAAAATGCAAGCAGTGTCAGCATCCATAATAGTTATAATTTACATCGTTAAATTAATCTCTCAACAAAATACTTACAATTTTCAAATTCAGGACGAACAATACTAAAAATCACAATATTATTTAAAATCAAAGAAAATCATAAAATTTTAAGTTAACGTTAAAAAGGACATATAAGAGTCAATTAAAAAGGACATATAAGAGTCAATTAAATGTTTAAAGATATATATGTCACATAAATAAAATGAAATTTTGGTTTCTGGACACCCTCCGAGCATTCAAGAGTTATCATGAACAATTACCGAATATAAATGGATATCTTAAGAAGTTTACTATGGATCATCTGAAGATGGCTTAATAATAAGCCGAAACATGTAATGGTTTTCTAACTTTAAATTAAATTTCATTTTATTTATGTGACATGTATATCTTCAAACATTTAATTAACTCTTATATGTCCTTTTTAACGTTAACTTAAATTTTCTAATATTTAAGAGTCCTTTTTATCTTTTATTATCATAAAATTTTGTCAGGGAAAAATTACAAAATTTTAAGAAAAAAAAATTTGTGACAATCCTGATATATATAATTTCAATTCTTATTTGATAATTTCATTATAAAATCCCGAAGATTTCTTTTCTTAAAAGAATATTCCATCTTACAAAATTAGCAAATAAATGACATTTGCTTATTATTGTTTATTTAGTTTGCTTTTAATAAACTGCTATCTTTTCTCTTTCACCCGAGGAATCTTTTATATTTACATACGGGACGTATGAGACGTATCGGGAACGAAAGGAACTGGAGCGGCACCGCGAACGCTCGAATCGCATCGCGGACGCATTCGCTGGAAGAGCGACGCGCGGCATTATGCAGATGCGTTTTGACGATCGAAGGAAGCCGCGGCGCGTGAAGCTGGTCGCGGTTAACTACGGGATGGAAATTATTCCGATTCGGTGTAATCGCGATCGCGCAACGCGCAACGGAGACTGCTCAATTAGTGGCATTCTTGCCGGCGAATCCGACCGGAAAGCGCGGAAGCAAGATCCTTATCAATTAATAGAGCAAATAGAAACGGGTAACACGGGTAGCCCGGGAAGTTGGAAATCGCCGAGCACAGCGTTAGCTGGCGAATCGAGCGATCATCGTATAATTAATTACATATCGCCGCTAGATTGGAATTCGGCAACGCGATCCTGTGAGACGCATCATGCATTTTTTACTACCTCGCGCTTGCAAATTCGCGCGATTTCAATAGATGCTTGTCACAACGATCCTTATTATTCTCCATCAATATTGATGGAGAATAATAAGGATCGTTGTGACAAGCATCTATTGAAATCGCGCGAATTTGCAAGCGCGAGGTAGTAAAAAATGCATGATGCGTCTCACAGGATCGCGTTGCCGAATTCCAATCTAGCGGCGATATGTAATTAATTATACGATGATCGCTCGATTCGCCAGCTAACGCTGTGCTCGGCGATTTCCAACTTCCCGGGCTACCCGTGTTACCCGTTTCTATTTGCTCTATTAATTGATAAGGATCTTGCTTCCGCGCTTTCCGGTCGGATTCGCCGGCAAGAATGCCACTAATTGAGCAGTCTCCGTTGCGCGTTGCGCGATCGCGATTACACCGAATCGGAATAATTTCCATCCCGTAGTTAACCGCGACCAGCTTCACGCGCCGCGGCTTCCTTCGATCGTCAAAACGCATCTGCATAATGCCGCGCGTCGCTCTTCCAGCGAATGCGTCCGCGATGCGATTCGAGCGTTCGCGGTGCCGCTCCAGTTCCTTTCGTTCCCGATACGTCTCATACGTCCCGTATGTAAATATAAAAGATTCCTCGGGTGAAAGAGAAAAGATAGCAGTTTATTAAAAGCAAACTAAATAAACAATAATAAGCAAATGTCATTTATTTGCTAATTTTGTAAGATGGAATATTCTTTTAAGAAAAGAAATCTTCGGGATTTTATAATGAAATTATCAAATAAGAATTGAAATTATATATATCAGGATTGTCACAAATTTTTTTTTCTTAAAATTTTGTAATTTTTCCCTGACAAAATTTTATGATAATAAAAGATAAAAAGGACTCTTAAATATTAGAAAATTTAAGTTAACGTTAAAAAGGACATATAAGAGTTAATTAAATGTTTGAAGATATACATGTCACATAAATAAAATGAAATTTAATTTAAAGTTAGAAAACCATTACATGTTTCGGCTTATTATTAAGCCATCTTCAGATGATCCATAGTAAACTTCTTAAGATATCCATTTATATTCGGTAATTGTTCATGATAACTCTTGAATGCTCGGAGGGTGTCCAGAAACCAAAATTTCATTTTATTTATGTGACATATATATCTTTAAACATTTAATTGACTCTTATATGTCCTTTTTAATTGACTCTTATATGTCCTTTTTAACGTTAACTTAAAATTTTATGATTTTCTTTGATTTTAAATAATATTGTGATTTTTAGTATTGTTCGTCCTGAATTTGAAAATTGTAAGTATTTTGTTGAGAGATTAATTTAACGATGTAAATTATAACTATTATGGATGCTGACACTGCTTGCATTTTTAATTATTAAGTTGGTAGTATTCCAAAACTGAGTTAGTGTATCTAATGTACGTATATTAAAGACAAGAATTTTAATTTTCCAGAAAATTTTGCATGACAATTCTCTGATTTTCAGTTTTGTGGTAACCCCGATTATGGAATTGTTGTCGACTATTATTTCCTCATTATTATAATCTCAATTGTCGATTTTTATCGAACATAGAATAAAATTATGAACTATACAGTCATTTATTATCAAAATGCACGCGAAGGATGCACCGACTCGACACACTGCCGTGGTTAATCGTGCATGTAAAGAACACAAATTTTCCCAGATGCATGCGCTAATGGATGGGGCATCCTTCGTACCGCTTTCGCACGCGTGTATAGTAGACACGG
>NW_017295486.1:0-3398 GCF_001594075.2 Trachymyrmex cornetzi
GACAAATGAAACATTTCGTACTAGGAACAGAGAGGGAAATTTCTTGTTCTTTTCTATAACCTCAATTTATGTAGTACTCTCAGACTGTCGGACGAGAACCTAAAATAAATGTAAATGTAAATAAATAAATGTAAAATAAATATACATATAAATGTAAATGTATGTTTTATTAGAGAAATAAAGATCGTGTACAGAAGCGGTGAATAAGATTAAGGTATATAACATTTATTTGAAAAATTAATTCAATTAAAATTATTAAATATACAAGTAATAATACATAATTTACAGTGGTACAATATGCAAGCAAATATGCAACGAGCAAAAAAGTTTACTACTTCTGAAAAGAATGATTTATTAGATATCATTTTTTTATATTGTCATGTACTTGAAAATAAAGTAACCGATAATATAACTAATCTAAAGAAAGATGAAGCATGGACCAATATTACAATTGAATATAACAAAAATAGAACAACTATACGATCAGAAAAAAATTTACGACTTTGTTGGGATAACATTAAAAGAGATACAAGAAAATACTATGCAACATTAAAACGCGAAACTTATAAAACAGGTAAATGTATTTATTATTAAATTTATTATTATATTTATTATTGAAGCTACAATTAAGATTCTAATTTGATATATTTTATTGCATTTGTAGGTGGAGGAGTACTCACTTTAGAAAAAAATCCTATATTCGAGCGAGCGAAGGAAATTTTAGGTGATACAACAGTATCAGGCTTAGCTAATCCTTTTGATTCTGATTATGTTGACACTATCGGTACTGTTGATAACAAATTACAAGAGAACACTGTTATTGACCTACAAGACGAAGATAATGAAAATGATCCACAAGAGATATTTTCAGTAAGTTTTACTAGCAAATTATTTAATAAATTGTGTGTGAAATTTTAATATATTCTAAATTTTATCTTTTATCTTTTAATATTTTATCTTAATTTGTTTCAGTATTTAGTTGAAAATAAAGAAATTAATGAATGGAAATCTTGGAATATTAAAAAATTAAAATCGCAAAAAAGTTTTCCGCTTCAAGATCAGCATTCAGCCACGACGTCGAAAAATGTCAAAAAAATCAAACTCGAAAACAATACTGAAATATTATATGAGGCTAAACTTAAATTACTACATACATTACAAACAAATGAAAAAGAAAAAAAGGATTATGAAATCGACTTACTAAAAGCTAAACTTGAAAAAGAAAAGTTGAAAATAGAATTATTAAAAGTGTCAATAGAAAGAGAGAAAGCTTTAAAAGATGTAATTAAAAAGAAAGAGACCGATATATCTCTTATAAGATAATTTATAATGTTCCAAAGACTTTTTAATATAATACAGTATTAATACATAATACAGTATTTAATAATATATTTATTAATATATATAGTATCTATAATAATATTGGGTGATAATATTTCTCAATTATAACACTGTATTACACTATGTTATACTCTGTGATATAGTTAATTGGAAAGGTTTATTCTTATTTTATTTTTCATAATTGAAGAATACCCATTAATAATATTCAATGGAATAGTATTCAATAGATTTAAATTTTTTGCAATATAATTTCTTTATTTTTGTAGTTATTTTGGTTAATTTTATTTTATCAGAGGATGGAAAGAGTTAATTTCTTATTTTATTTTGAAAAGTGTGTTATATTATACTTGTTCTTTCAATTTATTCTAAAAAGAATTGTTAAAAATGTAAATGTGGTGCAATAAAGAATAATGTAAGTATATAATTGTATATAATTGTATATTTATTTATTTTAAAGAATATATAAACATGTATTTATTTGTATTACAATAATTATATTAAATACAGATGTGTAATTTTTTCTCATGTTACAGATTGTGAAAGAAATTAGAGAAAGACATTTAGATTACATTCAGATTAAAAAGATATCAATTTCAAATGCTTTTTATTTTAAGTTTTTAAAGTAATCTGTAAATAAAAATATGTTAATTATCAAATTATCATATGCCATAATTAAGTTTCATCAATATTCATTACCTTTCAAAATACTCCGAAAGTAAATGTTGTCGTTCATCCCTGATGTTCATATTATCCACTCTTACATTTTGTACTTCAGCAATAACATTATCATATATTTCAGGATTAATTACATTTGGTTCATTTTTCTGCTGAGCAATATTATGCAATATAGCTGTTGCTATAACAATAGGAAGCATCTTTTGAACTGTATGAAAACGCGATCCAATAGATAACACTGCGAATCTTCTTTTCCAAATTCCAAAACATCTTTCAATTCTTGAGCGTGTTCGAATTTGAGCTTCATTGTAAAGATGTTCTGCTGGTTTTGTTGGATTTAGTAACGGAGTCATTAAATATGGCAGATTCGGATAGCCAGAATCTCCAAGGAGTAAAGCATCACCAAATCTGTTTGCCTCGAACAAACTCTTAATTCTTGAATGGTTAAATATAGTTGAATCATGTGCAGATCCTGGCCAACGCGCTACTATGTCAATTATTTCCAATTTTGCGTTAATAACTACTTGTATGTTTAGAGAAAAGTAGCCTTTTCTATTGCGATACAATTCACTATCTTTTCCACCTAAAAATAAAAAGTAACAAGTATTAAAGATAATAAGAAAATAGTTCTAAAGATAATGTTTTAGAAATATATTTGTCTTACCATACGATTGAATTCTGACATGAGTGCAATCTATGCAACCGATAACACGAATAAATTTTGCTGTTTCAAAAAATTCTCGTTGACTTACACGAATTTCTTCTGGAGATATGGGAAGTTTTATAAATTCATCTCTTAACGCAGCAATAGCAGGAGATACTCGGTGAATTATATCGTGTGCACTTACTTCACTAATTGCACAAAAATCACCAATAGTTTTTAAAAAAGATCCAGTGGCATAAAATCTGAGAGCAACCATCAATTGGATTGCAGGTGGAATAGCATTGTTACTGTTAAAAATACATAAACATATACATTTTCAGTCTTTACTATATATATTTTTATATGTTAACTGTACATACCGATCGGTATTATGTTGTATTTCAGCTTGAATTCTTTCTAATAACATCATGAAATTGTGTCTGGATATTACAAATCTTTTTTTGAAGTCAACTGCATCAAAAATATTTAAGTAATTAATACGTGGTCTGATCGAACGTGGTCTTCGTCGATTTTCTTGAAGATTTTCATCTTCGTCAATTAATTCGTTATCTTGAAATAAGATATTAATAATTCTATCCATTTTAATTATTACACGATTTTTATTTCTTTTTATTATTAGATATTATAGATTCTCGTCCGATAGAACTACACAAAAGAGGTTATAGAAAAGAACAAGAAATTTCCCTCTCTGTTCCTAGTACGAAATGTTTCATTTGTC
>NW_017295487.1:0-3404 GCF_001594075.2 Trachymyrmex cornetzi
TATGTTAGCGACAGCCCGTAATATAGACTTTAATTGAATCAACAGCATTTTTTTCTCAGTGTAATAACTAATGAGAAATTAATTCATAAAGATCTGCATCCGCTCGATTGTTGTGACGAAGAAAAGATAGCTCAGCGTAAAGCTCATGGCACGTACAAAAATGTAAGGTAGTAAGAGAATGTAATGTTATTGCCTTAGGTTCTCTATTGTGGCTAATTTATAACAATACCTACTCTCTAAAACCTTTGGAGTAAAATGTAATTCTAAAGAATGACAAAGAATGAACTTTCACTTTTAGAAATTGGCAATTGAGCCACTCTTTTTCAAAACTGAATGAAATTTCACTTTTTAGAATTAGATTTTACTGTGAAAATTTTAGAAAGTCTTATCAGGTACCTTGTATATAAATAAAAAATTCGATGCACAACGAAAGCTGTATAACTCGAATCACTATCAAAATTATTTTTGTGCATGTTCATTAATTTCAAGATTTTATCGTTCATCATCAAAATAGTCGTTCTCACACTTCTTACGACGAATTCTTTAACTACTTACGTGAGCATATGAATATAATCAGATAAAAATAAATCCGAACTTTAAAAATAGTGTCAATAGACGTCACATCAAAATTTATTTTACGCATCACTTTTGCTATTATAACGATATATTGACATTTAACTTTTTAGGTTCTCCTGGCGTTTGGTTACTTGATTGTTGGATTTGCGTTGAGTTTTGCTGTATTATTTCACGGAAACAATCAATTTGACAATTTCTGGAGAGCCATCATAAAAACTGTGGTAATGATGATGGGCGAGTACGAGTATAATGAGCTATTCGAGAGCAATTTTCTATCGGTAACAAGCAGAATCGTCTTTGTCGTCTTCATCATGCTTGCCAGTATCGTTCTGATCAATCTCATGATCGGTCTGGCGGTCAACGATATTCAAGGTCTCGAAAAGGAGGTAGGTATGATGTATAATATTCAGAAATAAAACCGGATTTCATTCCGTTCAATATAGATATCCTCTTAATTGCTAAAAGTTAAACTATGCATGTATAAAAGATGTGCAGATTAGTCAGGATTAATCAGAATCGGAATTAATATTATCATATTAGGGCCACATACGTCGATTATTGAAACAAGCGGAGTTTGTCGCACATTTAGAAAGGGTGACATCACATCGAATCTTTCGTAGCAATTGGCTACATCCCCGTTTAAGAATGCTGTTGCACTCGAGACGCGATATTCCCACAAAAATTACGCTGGTCTCTCGTGAAAATTATTTTCATCATATGAGTCATTTCACGGAGGCGCCTCCTAAGATTTCCGCCGATCTAATAGACGCCTTATTTTTGTTAGCCACCAAGAACAATAAGTATGGATTATACAATTTATGCAAAATATATTTTTTCGTACTTACAGTATCGGAAATTGAAACTATCTAACATAGCGCCGTATTATTTTTTAGTTTAACGGATAAAAACATAGAAACTGACGATATGAAGTTGACTTCCATACTAACCAATTTAGAGGAACAAATCCGGGAATTGAAAACACATTGTGTGTACAACTATCGTAATTTGACAGATCGAAGATTGTCGAAACGACACGGACTCAAAAGAAAACCTGTCCAAAAAAGATATATAAATACTTAATACATTGCATGTACTTGCAACATTGTAATCGTTTTTAGTATGCTGGATGTTAGCCTGTAGGCAACAATATTTACGATCATTAATTAAAGTGCTATACAAAAATTTAATTTTACCTTATTACTACACTAAGAGAAAAATGCAGTAAATTTTAATAAATATTTGTTTGAACAATGCTAGTTGAATATTTACTAAATATATATTTATTTTATACAAAAATCACAAATTTGATTTAATTATTATTATTTTTTATTTAGCAAATATTTATTTTCCGTAAATATATTAATATTATTGAAATTATTTATTGAAATTTAATACATTTTTTCTCAGTATACGTATCACATTTATTAATACAAAACAACATATTTTCTGTAGAATAAAATTTGGAAAGCGAAATGCACCTGCACAACGCTTACACATAATGGTAAGTCAGCGATCCGTCTTATCTTCTCAGTAAAATTAGGTCTAAAGAGACCTAACAGATATATCATACAGATGTCACTACGAAACTAGTTCAAATCATTCGAATTCTTTGCAGCTGTCCGCCTGGAATCTATAATCATGATTCATATCAAGTATTTAACGAATTTTAATTTGTTCGGTACAATTAAATTTTTATTATTTATTCCGATTGTTGATTTTACACGTTATTGCCTTTTCTTCCATCATTCAAGTAATGACGATTTCGATACGTTTATGATATTAAAGGCATAAAGAGACCTGAGTCCTATTTTTAATTTCATTAAAACATAATTTAGAGTGACGATCAGGCGAAATCTAAACGTAATTGATAAAGCCGAATTACACAATAATTAACAATATTAACGGTATGTAAAACGCTAAATCGTCGTTTCGTCGCGTCCAACGTAATGTTCGAATGCGACACGCGCTGTGGTACCTCTGGATATATCCCGGTATTAAAGACTTTTTTTTATTTTTCAACCATGATATGTATTTAACTGGCGGGTTTTGCGTGTTCACGTCTCCATATATCCGACTACTAAATAGCCGTGCGTATTACTCGCGATGCTGCAGCAGCAGCAGCAGCCGAGAATTACGCAGCCGAAAAATATTGCGGAGCATAAATTATAAGCCGGATAAGTATATTTGCAAAATGTACGCTCTTTCCCAACGGTATATGGTATGGCAGCAGCAAACTCCCACTATAAAATGTGCAATTTTGCTGTCTTACTCGTTTCTAGTGTTCCTACTTAATCCTTTATTACGTATAGGAGCTGGATAATAATTTTATAGAATTCTACTAATGACGCAACGAAAGATAAAAATCTATATCATAATAAGTACAACGGAATTTTATTTGAATTCTGTTTCGTGATGTAATAAAATTATACTTTATTATATCATGTACAGGTGAATCGCGATAGAACGAATATATATCGAAATGTTTAAATATTTGCACTCATTTTCAAGCGTATATTAATCATGCAGTAGTCAGTGCTACGATAGATCTATTGCATTCGTAAAGTTTGCGAGACTAATTAAAAATTTATTAAAATTATGAAAGAGCTGCACTCGTAGAGTGATGTGGCTAAAATTTAGTTTAGGTGACGGTGTAAAAAGGAACAACGGCGGCAAAAAGCGAGAGTCGAAAAAATTCGCTGAAAGAGACTCGCGAGAGGAGGCCGGCTTTCATAGGCGATGCGAATTTAGATGCTTTCATGACGTATTAAATTCGCTTGTACGTCGGGGTCCATGTATATGTTTCAACGGCGTTTCAGCGGCACGCACCG
>NW_017295488.1:0-3525 GCF_001594075.2 Trachymyrmex cornetzi
TCCACGTGATCCGCGAATACCCTTCATAGGTTTCCTACTACGATTATCGTGATCCATGGCGAGACGTCTCTCGGTCTCTCATCATGGCACACGTCAGCACAGCGCGCCCTCTGTTTCCCTTGTTCGTGTATTTGTATATGTGTGATGTGGAGAGGTCGGTTCGTGTACGATAAGGAAATACATTTAGATTAAATCGCACACACGGAGCGTTACAGAATCACTCGTCAGGATGGTAAGTGATTTTCTTCCGCGACCGTGGGATCGTTGTCAAAATTCTGCTTCTTGAAAAAGGAATCCTGGAGCGACGGAGCCGCTCATGACATCGTCCACAGATGTCATCCATTTAACGGCGTGTGCCCGCTAGGCATTTAATTCTGTAGCTAAATTTATGTGGTATTATATGCTTCCTTTTTTCTAGGTACTCATCGCCGCTGCGGTATGCACCAAATCCGGAAAAAGTGAGTTCACAAAACGTTCTTGCATTGCTCCACTGCCGTACACATGTCGCGTATGCGTGTCTCGGTTTAATAATGTCAGCTACTAATCACATGATACTTTTACCTCATATCTATAATCCACATTCTGTTTTATTTGTTGAGAAACAAGTATCAGCTGGTCGGTTGTAAGGAAAAATCGCATAATTTTCTGTTTCCTTGAACCTATTTTTATTGATAGAATTAAGTAATTTGTAAAAAAAATATTTGATGCAATTATTTCATCATCACGATTTGTATTACTCTTCCAGCTATAATTTCTCGACAGTTTGTCGAAATGACAAAAGCGAGGATAGAAGGCCTACTTGCTGCATTCCCAAAACTAATGAGCTCGGGTAAACAGCATACGTTCGTGGAAACGGAATCTGTTAGATATGTTTATCAGCCGCTTGAGAAAGTATACATGCTGCTTATCACGACTAAGGCCAGCAATATTTTGGAGGATTTGGAAACTTTAAGGCTCTTTGCGAGAGTGGTAAGTAGATATATTAATGGATCGTAAAAGTAATGGTTGCGTTTAGCAGAGAAAACTAACAGTTTTTTTTTTAGCGCTTAGTGATTCTTTAATACGATTGGTTCCTACACTTAGATTTAACGAAGAACTAAAAGCAAGAACCAATTATATTAAAGAATCACTAAGCGCTGATTAATTTTCTCTGCTCAACACAGTCATTTCTATGGATCAGTGAGCTCTATAGGATATGTTCTACTTGACATTCACAATGTTTCAAGCATTATGTTGTTGTTTATCAAATGCTAAACAAGAATGAAAAGATGCTCATGAGCATTACGAATGCTAAGAGAAACACATTTTTGATATATTTGAGTGAGCAATTGAGAAGTAAAGATGTCCTAATTCCTAGACACTGGCTACATTCAGCATAGAAAACTAATCAATTAGTCCTTAGTGATTCTTTAATATAATGCTTCCTACACTTTGATCCAGTGAAGAACTAAAGGCAAGAATCAATCATATTGAAGAATCACCAAGTGCTAACTGAATAGTTTTCTCTGCTGAACGCAGCCAATGATATTCTGATAACTATTTTTTTTATTGATTGGCTAATGTTGTTTTATAATCATAATTAAAGGAAAGAGTCAGAAAGACAAATATTCGTATGTTTTCCTTTTTTCTATCAGGCTGCAGTTTTTTATAATTTAGTATAGGAAAGGCTTGCTCCATTATACTGTAGACAAAACTCATTACTGTAGATATTAATTATATGTGCATTAAGTATATATACAATAATGTTTGATTTCTACAGATTCCAGAATACTGCAATTCAATGGATGAACTTGAAATAGCTGAGAATGCGTTTAATTTGATATTTGCATTTGATGAAATAGTTGCATTAGGCTATAGGGAGAACGTCAATTTAGCACAAATCAGAACTTTTGTAGAAATGGATTCACATGAGGAGAAGGTTTATCAAGCAGTTCGAATGACACAAGAGCGTGAAGCTAAGAACAAGATGCGTGAAAAGGCCAAAGAATTGCAGAGGCAAAGGATGATGGAAGCTAATAAAAAAGGCGGAATTAAAAGTCCTGCATTTGGCGGAGGATATGGAAGCGGTAGCACCCCAGCTACTCCGTCTGTTGGTGATACAGCTAACTTTGTGCCTGAACCAATTAGACCTTCTTACAAGCCCAAGCTGTATGATCAATTTTAATCTTGATTGTAATTGTATTTATAAATGTAAACATTTTTACTATAATTATTATTTTTATTAGGAAACCACTAAATGTTGGACCAGGTGCAATGAAATTAGGTGGAAAGTCTCGCGATGTAGACTCATTCGTTGATCAATTAAAGGAGGAAGGAGAAAATGTCGTATCAGGACCACTTGCTGCTCTTGGAACAAAATCAACGCAAACTCCTCAGATAATTAATACAGAATTGTATGTTATATTTACGATATATAGAAGCTTCAAAATCATTCACGAACAAATTATTCAAACGTATTTCCATCAAAAGGGTTCACTTAAGACAAGAAGAACGACTTAATGTACGTGTCGGTCGGGATGGAGGTTTACAAAATTTCGAGTTGCATGGCTTGGTAACTTTATACATCTCTGACGAGAAATGGGGACGTATCCGTGTGCAAGTCGAGAATAGCGACACAAGAGGAATACAGTTACAAACTCATCCAAACGTGGACAAGGAATTGTTTAGATCACATGGACAGATAGGTCTGAAAGTACCTACGAAACCATTCCCATTGAACACTGACGTTGGTGTGCTGAAATGGCGTTTTCAAGCTCAAGACGAAACAGCATTACCGATTTCAAGTAAGGCAGCAATAATAATTGTCATATACGATTTTACTTTTTAATAAATTTTTTTTTAAATCTATGAAATATATATACATTTAATTGTTTGTAATAGTAAATTGCTGGCCTTCTGAAAACGGAGAGGGTGGCTGCGACGTGAACATCGAATACGAATTGGAACAGGCCGATCTTGAGTTGAATGACGTCCAAATAAACATTCCTCTACCTATTGGATGTAATCCTATCGTCAGTGAATGCGACGGACAGTATACACACGAAGCACGACGAAACACGTTAGTTTGGTCCCTACCAGTGATCGACGCTTCAACGAAATCAGGCTCTATGGAATTTTCAGCCCCATCTTCTACACCTGCAGATTTCTTCCCACTTCACGTTTCGTTTACGTCTAAAACACCGTACGCTAAAATTAAGGTATAGAACACATGGATTTCTATGTGTTGCGCAAATTATATCAAATTATTTAAAAATAATGTTATTTTTACTTTTCAGGTTAGCGAAGTTCTGCTTGTAGAAGATCAGAGCCCAGTTAAATATTCAGTAGAATCAGTGTTCTTTACTGATAATTATGAAGTTGCATAAGACATTATGGATAATAGATGAAAAGTATCTGCGTATGTAAGAATATGAAAATAGGCACAGTTCAGTGGGAAAGCATAATGTTACGATCAACAATCAAGATTGACTACTACTTGAATTTTAATTTTATTGCCATACAGCCATTCTTACGTGATCCATTAAA
>NW_017295489.1:0-3642 GCF_001594075.2 Trachymyrmex cornetzi
CTTTATTTATTTAAAGATTTTCTTTATCTAAGCAATCCAATTAATAAAATTACTCATTGATTGGAAACTTTTAGCAGCCACTGTATATAGAATTCTGTCGGAATGTGGATAATGAGATTTTGCATGGATGAATAAATCGGTGTTTAAACAAATACATCGATCGAAACGTTTATTAATTCCACGTAACGTCCTTTTGCAATCATTGCGGCCATGCTACACGCACTAATCACGATTGGTTTCGGTTTTCATGGCGAATTGCCGGGTTGGTAAATAACCGAGTGAGCAAATATCTCGGCAGAGCATTTGTCAATACGGACTGAAATTAATAGGATGGTAATACAGATTAGATACTATTAGAGATATATTAATTATTGATTTGTGACAATAAATATATTTATTTTTTGTCAAATTGCTGAAATTAAGTAATATTATTCGAGGACACACTTTGGAAAGATTGTTTAATCATAAAAAATATGTGTAAGGTTTTTAGAATAAAATAATAGATGTTAATATGACACATACACAAAAGTTTAACTTGAATATTTCAGTTCTATAGATTGGAAACAGATAAAGTCTTTTTCTTTTTTCTATCTCTTATTATTATTATAATATTAAATTAAAATTAAAACTCACAACATCTAAAAGCGTTTACGCATGAATTTTAATTAAAAGTCCATTTGTTTATCAAAACGAGTCATTCTCGAACCCATTAGCAATGTTGCTCGATGCACAATATTACGTTATCCTTACAGGATGGCGTCGTTTCTACCATATTTTTTCCGGTGTATTTATTGCGACGACGTTCCGCGACCTATTTCCGTTCTTTTCCATCTCGATATCAGCGAACAATCGATTTCAACGTCTCGTTCTCTCTGGACGTTTACCTATACTATCTGTCCGCTTTATTTATTTATTTGCACACTCGAACGGATTGCGATCACTGCTACACCGTCGTATTAATATAGGTTCAAACGATTGATTTATTTAGACGTTGTTTATTTACTATATGCGGATGTGTTTATTCAGCCAACTTTGTGTTACAACCAATGCTAGTGGTCGAGATCAGTGTTGGTTTACACTAGGATCAATTATTTTAGTTGCAATTGTTTCGACATGTTCCTAAATATCACCTATATGAATGAATATTTACCAAAAATACCTCGAATCTTGGAGAACCGAATCTCGCAAAACTTAATTTATTCTAGCATTTAAAATATCATATAGTTAAGTTGATTATAATAAGAATTTTATTAACTTTTGTAATATAAATTGAGAAAAACAGATTGACAAAAAATATTGTAAAATTATATATATGTTGGCCGGAAACTTTTGGCAATCACTATTTTATCTGTTGTTCGGTAAATGAATAGTTAAAAATGAACAGTTCTCCGTGCTTTTAAGTACTATTTGTGTTGCTCCCCTAACCTTTACATTCACGTAAAAGTAGTTAGGATGCATAACACACGTAAACAATACAATAACAAATTTATTTTCTGGAAATAGTGTAGTCATCAAGTATTTGCCACTTTTCTCGGAATGTTTCACGAGCTGGATATTTCCCTGGAAATGTTGCTGCTTTTCTGCACAAACGCCGCTTCAATTTACTGCCTCAATCGTGAATCTCATTTACGGGACTCAGCATCGCGGAAAGCGGCTTACAAAAAATTTAAAGGAGCTTTAGTTTTAAAGCTGACTTCGAGATAATTTGTGTCGCGAACTACACGTTAAAGTCCACTTTAAATCTCGACTAACTTGAAATTCCTCGAGCAAAATCGTTCTCGCGTCGCCGTCCAGGAATAATCTCTTGCTTCTTTAAACCGTCGCCATGTTGCGATAGAATAATTAATCGTATGGAATAATTAATGGATTGGCTAATGGGTTTCCATTGCGTGGAATTTATGTACTCCAAAATAACGTTTGAAAATAATAATTGATTTTGGTAAACAACCCGTATAATGTCGCTAAGTGCATTTCGTTTTAAGAGTAAAGATAGAAATTAGGTGCAATAAAACATATAAAGGTAAAATATAAAGGTATATAAAAGCAACGCGTTAGTTTGAGCTAAAATTATTCAGTTACCATGACTGATATTAATAATATTATAAAAAAGAAATGTTCACATAGATACGAATGGACGTACAATCTGAGAAAAATCATTAATTATCACCGTTTATCTTTGCTATAACTGGTAAATATGTACAATTAAATATTTTATTTTTATCACGTTATTTAAAGAAAAATATTATCACAAATGGTATTTCAGTGTTGATAAAAACATTGAAAAATAAATAGTGTTCTTCTGCTTTGTATTTATGCTTTTTAAAACAGTATAATGGGTCTTATTTAGTCTAGCGTGATAAAAAGTAGATGGTGTTACGAATAATAGCGAGGTAACATGAAAATTTTCATAGCGACATTTTCTCAAGAGCGCTGCTCAAAAGCCGCGTCCATTAATCCGCGAGGAAACGCGGCGCTTCATTATTTACATCCACAGAACTTCGCTTCGCGGTCTTGCTTACACGGTGCGCGCCGTCGCTCGCCATTTAAACTGTCGCCGCGTCCGACGCGGTGATTAACCGAGCGGGTGATCGTAATTAACGGTCCGGCACGGCGCCTACGAAACTTAAGGACCGTGACCGTGCAATCTTCTCGGATCACGAAGCACACCACAAGCCGCACCGCCGCGCCGCGCCGCGGCTTATTTCGAGATCGAAGAGAAAAAGAAGGAGAGAGAGTTTATTCACTTTTCAGACATTTCAATGTACTTTACTCAATTGATTGATTGGTTTTCCAGTTATTTCACTTACAGAATATTTTATATATCTTCTAAATTTTCGAACATTAAATTTATATTTTTGCATGAATTTGCCGTAAATTTTGAATTTACAAATCTACGTAGCACTTATACATTAGCATTAATATAGAAATACCTACGCTAATGATTATTACGACATATAAATAAATATAAAACGTCGTTTTTTTTTCAAATATTTTCTCAAGCTCACATTTTCTTTTAAAACATTTTCTCAAGCTCTTTATGTGATCAAGAAGATAATAAAATTACTCAGCCCGGATACTCTCTTCTTTCTTTTTGTCTCATTCATGTGACAACCTCTTCGTCTCTGCGTATCGTATATTTTTCTCTTCGTGCTCGTATTTGCAGATCACATACGTGCTCTGTTCGACGGTTTGTTTGACAAGGGTTGCCAAAGATTGTCTGATGATTAATCACTTGCTATTAATTAATTGAAAATCAGAAATCGTCCACTCCATGTTGCTGTTGCATCCTGTCCTCTTTTAACTTTCCTATAGCTACCATGTATTTATCTATTAATAGTTTAAAGCACCTTGTCTTATTAAGATGATTATATTTTAGATTATAAAATACAATAAATGATGTTAAACATATAACACAGAAAATTAATATAGAAAGTAATTTATCACCAGGGTTGGCAGACGTTACTTTTCCGTTACTTTTTATAATAAACAATTTGATAATGACGTTGTAATTTTTAGTGACAGTAACGCTATAACTAACTAAATGTTAAGATTGCACTAAGATTGGAAAAGTCACTTTGAAAAGTAATTTGTCACCAATACGTGTTTCCTTACTAAAATAAGTAATAAGAAACGAGTAACGCG
>NW_017295490.1:0-3645 GCF_001594075.2 Trachymyrmex cornetzi
TGTACCTTATAAATTGTTTTTTTATGATAAATATTTATTCTATACTTGACAGAATATATTCATGAAATTAATTTCATCTTTTTTTGTTATATAATAATATTTTACTTTACTTTTTTTATATAAGTTATAATTAAAGTATGAATGAGGTGAATTGTGTTAGAAAAACCTGATTGTCTTTTCTGTCAAATTATTAAAGAGCAAAAAAATCTTATCTATCAAGATAAATTTACAGCAGCATTTCTCGATATATTTCCAGTTGAAAAAGCTCATATCTTAGTTGTTCCTAAAAAACATTCTGATACTTGACTTGAAACTGATAAAGCAGATCTTATTGCAACTAATATTACTGCTCAAAAGTTAGCCAAAAAATTATTAAATATTTTCCCTAACAAAATTCAAGGTTTCAATATTGTTATTAATAATGGAAAAATAGCTAGTCAAATGGTATTCCATTTTCATATTCATGTTATTCCAAAATTTAATGCTAATCAAGGATTTGAAATTATTCATAAGCGAAACGAAAATGAAATGAAACAACTTGAAATGACAAGAAAAATATTAAAAGAAAATCTAAATGAAAGAGAGAATAAGTATGAGAAAAAGTATTAAGAATCAATTAACAGTTGGTAAAATTTTAATTGTTCTTGGTGGAATTTGACTTATTGTTTATAGCATTCTTGCAGTTGCAAAAGTTTATTCACCACACAAATATGGTTGAATTCTTTCTTGAGAAGTAATGCTAACAATTGGTATTCTTTATCTTATCTTGCCATATTCAGTTAAACCAGATATTTGAACAAGGATTTGATCAATTGCTGTTTGTGTTATATCAGTTCTTGCTATTGTCTTTTGTTTTACTCGTGATGGTCTTGATTATAGTTTAGTTTGAACTTATCTTAATCCTTTACCACATTTTATTATTATAATTGGAACAGTATTCTGATTTATTCAAGGTAAATAAAAGAAAAAGATGTAATAAAAATGAGTCAAAATCAAATGCATCACAAAAAGTAAGTAAAGAAAAAATCTTTGCTAAAATATTTTTGGAGGTGCATTTTTTTATGTAAAGAATATATATTAAAAAATCAAAATTAATTCAAAAAATTGTTAATAACATCTTATTGAAACTTACAAATCAAAACTATTTTTATTAAAAATATGATAGATTTTAATGGCATTATTTAGGTAATTAAACTGAATATCATTGTTAGAATTTTCTTGTTTTAAAAGTTCTCATGTTTGTAATTCATTATTATCTTTTTCATTGTAATGATATTTTTTCATGATAATTGAAATATTATCTTGATTAATATAAATACTTGGCAAAAATGGCATTGTTTGAATTAAAGTTTCAAGATCTTGTTTTTGTGCTTCAGAAAGATTTGCTGGTCATTCATATTTATTGTTATTAGGAATTAAAGTAATTCTGTTAACTTGTTTTTTAAGTTTAGCAGCAAAAATCAAGTAGTTTTTGGAATTTTTATCACCAATATTTTTTGTAATTAAATCAAAAGATCCTAGTTTTGTATATTTAGTATAGTTATTTTTTTGACTTCTTTCAGAAAAATCTACTGAATTAAAAAGAAAAAGAAGCAATAATCCATAAATAATTCCAAAAATTGGACCAAAATATAAGATAGCAAGTAAAAAACCTTTAAAATTATTTTTTTTCATTTTCGTAACAATTCCTCAAGAAAAGTCTAAATCATTAATTTTTCCGTTGACAACTAATCGATTTTTATTTTCTTCAATTCAAGATAGTTGAATACATTTTTTATTGTTTTCTGATTTTTTTAAATAAATTTCTTGACAAATTGGTGTGACATTGAATAATCGTGTAACATTAGTGACTTCAAGATTGTTGATTTTTTTTAGTTGATAATTATTTTTTTGAAGATAATGTTCATATAAATCTTTTGGTAAATATTTAATACCGATTCTTAAACTTACAAATAAATTAAAAAATGTTAAAATAGTTCAACAACCTAATAAAATTCAAGTTAAATATCTATGTTCTTGGAAAAAAGGAAGTGTAGTAGCTAAAGAGGCTCATTGTCCTATAAAAATAATTGTCAATGGAATTCATAATCAATTACAAAAAATTAACAAAAATAATCGTAGTTTAGGATTTACTTGTTTGATTTCAATTTCATTTTTTATATTATTGTTCATTATTTTCCCTATCGTTTTAAAATGTCATCATAGTTATTTCAATTTAGATTTAAGTCATTAAAATATGTTAAATTATTTTTTAATGGATTATCAATATATGATAATAAACTTTTTATGAAATATTCTTTATCATTATTATTATAATTATTAATAAATTGTTGTTCTTGATTTTGAGTATTAAGATATTTATTATTAAAGTTATTTCTTTCATTAGTAAATGCAGTAATAAAATCATCGGTAGTAGTTGATTTTTCTGTCAAATAACCATATTTTTTTTGAACTTCTTTTTGTCAATTTTCAGTTTGAATTGTTGTGAAAAGATTTGTTTCTATAAATGTTTGATTATTCATAATGTTAAAGTCTTTAAAAAATTGATTTTGCTTTGATAAATCATTTAATTTATTATTAAATGATATTTTTTGGTTTATATAATTATTTTCTTTAATATTTAAATTCTTAACTGTTATTGAAATATCATTCATTTGATTATCAAGGTCATTGATATAATCATTAATTGCATTTGATACATCACTATCAGGATTAGCAATTTTTGTTCTGGCATTAAGAAGTGTATTTGTTTGAATTGTATAATTTACTGTTAAAAATGTCATTCCGGCAAAAGCCATTATTCACCCTATTGCTTCTGCTGCAATTTCCATTGCATGAATAAAAGCTTGTGCAAATATTTCTCCTATAAATTTAAGTCCTTCTTTTATAGCATTAAATATTATTTCTAATCCATGACTTATTTGTTCAGCCTTATCAAATCATTCTAGAATATCATTAGTTTGTAAATTTAAATCTTTATTCGCTCGTTTTTCAGTATCTGCATACTTTGCACTAAATCCTATTGTCACAGGTACTAGTGCTCATGCTACTGGTGGGAATCATTCCATAGCTAATTGAGTAATGGAGGTTTCCATAGTTAATCCATATCAGAAAGTAAGATTTCATCCTCATGAATTAATTGCAGACAACATCTTACTTACTAAAATTTTATGATTTTCAGCATCAATTTTAGTGATTAGTAATTGGTTTTTATTCCCTAATAATGTTGCAATTTGTTGGTTAATATTAGTAATTTCATCATTAGTTTGGTCAATTAATGAGTTATATAAAATTATTTTTTTATTTAGAAAAGTTGCAAGAATATAGCTCATGCTCATTTTACTAATTCATGCTTCTTGAGCACTTATTAGATAATTTTTAATTAAACTATAATCACTAATAGTCGCACCAATACTTCATTTATATAAATCAGTATTAGAACTTTTTAATTGCATATTATTTAAAGTATCATTTTGTAAGTTATTTTGTTTAACATAGATATAATCATAATATTGATAAAATTGCATTAAGATTGGTTTAACAAAATCAATTTTACTTTGAACTTGATAGGTGTTTTCATTATTTCAAATTATTCTTTGAGAAATTGAGTTCATAATTTTATTATCTAAAGTTAATAGTTCTGAT
>NW_017295491.1:0-3667 GCF_001594075.2 Trachymyrmex cornetzi
ATTGGGGAAATTATGGCCTATGGCCATCTTTTCCGTATGACCATAATACCCTAGTTTACCCTATATGAAAGATCTTTATCATGCATTGGAACGTCAAAGAACCAGAGTTTGCATTCAAAGCTCAAATCCAAAATCCTACTTGGTTGATACACTTTGTTATAACAATTGCAGCACATATTGATACTTTATGGAAAATTTCTCCATATAATCAGCTCTGAGCTTTGCGTTAACTATATGCAATATAAGTCGACCACAAAGTGTGCGAAGCACGTTTCAGTCTCAAATAAGTCGATCGACTTAAGGCATATAATACAACGCGTATTTTGTGAGGCACAGATAAGTTCGTTATTTAGAATGTCATAAGAATACCGTATTTTATTACGAAAATGATAAAGCTTAATGCGAAATCAATTTCTTTTTGCGTGGCATTTTCCCAGAGTTATATAGATATTTCCTGGGGACTACGCTGTATCGTCATAACCGTAAATATCTGCTGGCGTTCATAATTCTAAGAAAGTTATGTCGCGCCTTAGTAATTGAAAAAGGGAGAGAGGGGAATATTAATGGCGCAACATTGCGCACGTTAATCGTTCCGGGCCGCCGAGCTATGCGAATGCGAGATCTATTTTTACGTTAATCACGGTCGCTAACGAGAGGAACAAATTTAATCATCGTCAGTTCCCGTCGGGCCGAAACGGGACTCGCTTTACTTAGGAAGAAACGTATTCCCGCGGGTAAAATGGGATGTATGAAAAATGATTGCGCAGCGGAATGATCTCACGCGGTGGCGGCGAGGGCTGAAACCGCGTGCGCGCGCGAACTTTAGCTTTTAACTAAACGCGGTGGATAATTAGAGGAAAGAAAGTGGCCGACGCGAAGTCGGACGTGAAAGCGCGCGCCCGGAGTCGGATAATAAATTGAGTTTTACCGGAGGGATCGGTTTCATTAAAGTACGATAATTCTCGTCAGTATAGAGCAGCCGCGGCAGTTTCCGCGGAAATAAATAACGGCGGTAGTGCAGGTGCGCCACTGTCAGACCTGTCGCGGATTAATGGCGTGCCGCGCTATTGCGCAGCTAGACTACTGCGTCCTTACGGAGGGGCTGCGCCTTTAAAAAGAGGTCGCGAATACCGGGAGCGCGGCATCGATGCGAGCGGAGGACGCGAGAGTACATCATGTACCTTTTCCTTACGGCGGCAGAGAGGCGATCGAAATACCTAACGTATTACATGGACGGACTATGATACTGCAAATACTACAAAAGCTAATACCGATAAATGATGCTTCCCCGCATACCATTTGTCAGGATTACAGAGAGACCGAGAAGAAAGGAAATGTCCTCGAGGAAAGGAGGGAGTGAGATAGAGGAAGGAAGGAGAGGTGTCTTCGCAATGATATTTTAACTAAAAATATTTTTAAAACACTTTTCACGTCCGTGAAGTTAAGTATATTTATTTTATTTTGAGACCTTCAAAAGAATCTGGTCACTCATAGTCTATTCACAAGACAAATATGGCGGAAATGCCATATCTATTACAGAATATACAGAGTATATCATGTAAAACTTAGGTAAGTTTGTACGGGGAAAGAACGACTTTATTGAAATACACTGTTAAAAATTTCATAAAAGTTAATATACTTTTAAGTTACACAAATTGAACTTATTAATTTCATGACGTTACATTAAATTTAATGTATTTATAACTGAAAAGCATATTTGTGTACATGTACATGAAATTTAATGTACACGTTCATTACATTTAAGTAACTACTGTAACTTAATTTTCAGTTCGATCACTCATTACTTTAAATTTTGTTCATGATCGCGAACTTCGTTTATATGTAAAGGAAGCTCGTGGTTATATTTCTGACAGTGTATCTAAAAATTTAGCTAGATACAGATTTGAAAATAAATTTGTTGGACGATCAAACTGGTTGCCAGAATGTTAAAATTTTTTACAATATTGCTCGTTATGTTTGACATTCTTATGAAATTATTTGGATGGTCTGAAAACTATTTTCAGATTTATAACTAGTTAAATTTTTTAATACACTGTAAACTTGGTTTTTTTTCGTGTACGAATCTGCAATACAGAATCAAATATTACCGCCATATTTGTCTCGTACTTTTAGACTCTTAAGAGTCTCTAGTTTCACAATTGCAATCAAAAAGGTTCGATAACGAGGTAAACACATATACAAAAATTTGAAATTAGAATTATAGAAAATAATATTAAGCGAAAAATCTGATATTTACTGATCATTCCTTCTCTTGGTCGTAGTAATAATACATTTGATGTAAGCTGAAAGAAAACGACTGTATTTTACCAAGTTGCTTTTGATTTCAAAAGCTCCTGACTGTCGCGCTTGATGCACCATGAAAGAAGATTGCAATAAGAATAAAACGCCATTCCACTCCAAGTGCAGCACCAAAATAATTCTTTATGCGGCGAGAGAAGGCCGCCAGGAAGAAAAATAAGCTAGAACGAGGTGGCGTTCTTGAATGCGGCCTTCCGTCGTGATTTTTGCGATTGTAATTTTCCAATTACATCGCCCGGGAATTCCGTCTGCCGGAGTGGCTCTCCTTTTACAAATGTCCCGAGCGCATTGCAATCTGATTTTTCCGCGAACTCCACCGGAAAGGTCGAAAAGAGTTCCTCCGAATAAGCTTAATTTACGTAAGAGAATTAAAAAATGTCGCACGCGCTCTCGAAGGGAAACGATAAAAACGCTGGTTTCCCCATGACCCCGTTCTTATTATTTTAAGTTCCGCTCGCCGGCAAACTTCACGTTTGTCCGATATCTGATATCACGACAATTCCCAGCTTTCGAACCGGTAAAGAACAGAAGTGCGCCGTGAGCGCGAACGCATCATCCGGTATGTACGTTCGTCAGAAATATACATCGCGAACTCTCGCGGCGCCCCGATATCGATTTCAGATTTCAATTTAATGCCGTCGCGATATCTCAGGCACGATCTTCCAATACCAATTTCGTGTTATCGGACTTTTCGTGACGTGCTGCCGAGTCGCGCGCCGCCTGGGACAACCCCCGTCGTATACGTGGCGACTCGCGACCAGGGTAGCTTCCCCTCACGCGTATCATGAATATTCCTCAGTGTTAACTACATTGACATTTCTATTCGTTTTCCAGTACCACCGCGCAAGATCACGATTGTCGACGAGAACGAGAAGAGACGGGACATGGAGGTCGGACCGTACGTGGAAGGCGCTAACCTAAGGCTCTTCTGCGACGTCCATGGCGGTGAGTTTCATAAATCTAAACAAGTATGTAACGACGAATCCTTTTTGCGAAATCCTCGAAAAAACTGTATGAATTTTTTGGTCCCGCAATGCAGGTTTTGTGCCCTGCAGTGAACTGACAAAAAGAGTGAGATATAGAAGGACATTTTACTATATATGGTTGAGACATTTTTTTTTTTTAGTAATCTGTGCGAATTTATTCCTACATGTAAATGAATATATAAATGAAGGTTTTGATTTTCGTGTTAAAGCAATATTGTAATAATTATTATTGTCACTTTTGACTTAATTATTCCGGCGTTGTATTATTCCGTTGTATTACTTGTTAATTGACTCATAAGACCTCTTGGAATATGTATTGCAAACATAATATATATTAATTAGATCCATTAACATCCATCTAT
>NW_017295492.1:0-3669 GCF_001594075.2 Trachymyrmex cornetzi
ATAAATACATTGTAACGATATAATGTAATAACATTATAACATACATAAATTATTATAATATAATGTTAATATAATACAATAATATGTACTATCTCTGCGTATAAATCGAGAAAATCTATTCAAAACCGACAAAAGTCGAATTTCTTGATAAAGAGGGAAATGGATAAAATACGATATATCGTCCATCATTCGGTGAAAATACTCGGTTACGATTGCGTATCATAAATCAAACGAAACAATTTCGTGGCGATCCTTCCCACCGGAGATGACGAGAGGTGTTCGTTCCCCTACGTATATTATTATACTTACATTCGTCGGAAAGATAGCGTTTGCTTCGACTCATTAGCCGATTCGATCTTATACGCCTCGCTTCACCGTGAGGAGACGTAAAACGTCACGGGAACGGAACATACGCGCTGATGCCGCGCCGCGCCGCATCGATATCAGCCAGACTTCCGGGAGCGGGATAGAGATACAATTCATGGACTGGGCGTGGGCGATACGCATAACTCTGCGCGCGAGGTTCTTGTCAGATAATCCACGAGCGCGGGCCGAGTAATCGCGCAAACGGCGAGCGAAGGAGTGATCTTATCGCGCGAATGTGTGCGCTCGCGCGCTCGCGCCCGCCGCGTTACTTTCCTCTTGGCGCATTACGATTAACTGCAAGCAAACCCGAGACTATCTTTCTCTTTCACTGTCGGCGATTCTAAGAAGCTGATGTTAGTTCCGAGCCGATCTCTTTTATATACGAATAGAGAGAGAGTATTTGGATGTCCTATTAAGAACAACAGGAAAATCTCGTTCGCGAATAAACGAATAATTTATTCCCCAGGACAAAAAAGATTCTTTCCTAACAGATTGTAGCATCGTATTTTAAAATGAGAGATTGAGTTAGTGTCAAAGAAAAGTTCTACTTTCAGCGTTACGTATCACTTTTGATAAATAATTCATCGCGCATCGATAAAATTCCCCCAGCTGCGCTTCTTAATAACATTTTCATCGCTTTGCCGTTATTTCTCGCAACTATCATTTAATAAAATAGTAAAGTGTGTCACTTTACTATACTATACCCGTATTTCGTAATATTCATTTTTTTACTAATACTTTAATATACATGTTAAAAATGCATTTCGACTAAAATTTATTTCGCGTTAAAAATCTGGCTCTATTCCAATCTGTAAAATTAAAATATCCATAAAATATCCTAAATCATTTCGTCGTTATATATATTAACGCTTCATTATATTATTCAATTTTATTGTAGTAATAAAATTAAATAATATAATGCATTTAGCGTGCAAGTACACGATAAATTAAGTTAAATTAAATTAATACATTAATCCTTCATCTGCAATTTGGATCTTTTCTGGCACTGCAAAATTTCATTCTTAAATTTCTCCGAAATAAAGGAGGGCGAATGAAATAAAGATTTTAACATTCAAATTGAAAAGCTATTTGATAATGTAACAGACGTTGAATTTTTCTCCACATTTTTTAAAAGTCTAAATTAGTAAAAATACTTGGGCTGAATAAAAAGAAGAATCGTAGACAGAAAAGAAGTAAAAATATAATTTTAAACAGAGGGTTAATATTATATCGTTGAAAAATATAAATAGAATCGTAAGCTGAATTGAAAGAAAAATGTCTTATTTATCTAATAATATTCATTAACGATTCAATGAGCACCGTTTCTTCTCGTCCTATCTCTTCCGCCGGTTGTGTCGCCGATGAATAAAATGAATAACGTGTTAAACACATCGCTCCAGGATCTTGTCTACGGGCGCAGACGCGAAGACGCGCGGCTAACGGAGCGGAAACTGTTCCGGAGATCGCGAACGAGATTCTGCTCCAGAGGCGAGATCTTGCGCGCGCGGACGCGACCCGTAACGGAATTCCTGAATTCCTCGACGAAGTCGATCTCGAGAGGAGGAAGCGACGCGGTCACCTATCTACCGCGACTCTATCTCGCGCAGGAAGCAGCCAGGAAAGAAAATGTTGCACAAGAAGAAGGTATTATTAGCCGTCTCACTGAGCAGGGAGAAACGTTGTAGCGGCGTGAATGAGAAGTCATGGATATCTCTCCTTGTTCCTCTTCGTCGACCATCGCCGCCTCTCGCCCTCTCTCTCTCCCCCTCCCCCACTTTCTTTCTCTATTTTATTTTTATTACGCTCGGCTAAGCCGCCGCAGCCCGAGAAACATTCCGCCCCGTCGTTGCACGGATCTGCTTCTCCTCGTCTCTTTTCGTCCTTTTTACCCCGAGCCGGCCCACGCGCGTGCAACATTCCGCGTTACGTAAGACAAAACAACAGACTGGGGAAAAAGGAACGAACGAACGAACGAGCTGCGTCCGCCGTATAGAGAGCGAGGGAGAGACGTGCGAAAATGAGATAACGCGATTAGATCGTAATACCTCTCGGGAGTAGTAATTGAATCGGGGGAAATTAGAAAATAGACGCGCGCGTGCGATGCGAACGGTGCGAGAGATACGTTCCCGTTTGTCCCTCGTTCGCGACGGAGCAATTAACGCGTCATCGATAAATAATACATATCGCCTGACGATACGATCGTACATGCGCGCGTGAACGTCGCGTCAATTAGGCGGCTAATTAATTGAGGTCGTCGATATCTCTCGCGTTACGTTGCGATCGGTCGTCGCTTTCTATGCTGAATTTAATAGAAAAAAAAAAAAAAAACACCTCGTCAATTAAAAAAGTCGTCCTCTTTAACGGCCGGCGCGCTGAACGATCGAGCATTTACGATGATCTCGTAATGGACTTGTACTTTACGTTAATGGTACACGGCGGGCATTAAAATTTGGGCGCGCGCGAGTATTAAACGCCGATCAGGTCCACGTGCGCGCTCTACTCGACCGAGTAATTAAACGAGCGAATAAACGATTACTCGATTAAACTGTTATTGGCTTATTCGTTTTGGTCGATTAATCAGGAAAACGATAACTCGTTTGTACGCTTTCATCGTATTTGTTCGCTTTTCCGCGTTAAAGCATCGGGCAATTTGTACGTCACTTGTATCGTTCGAGCGAACATTGAATTTCTATGTACACGTAGAATGTATATTTTTCCTATAACGTGTAAAATTTTCATCATTTGTAAAGCTTGTAAAAGAAATTTACGGCGTAGTAATCGCTGATGATCTCATATAAAATCATGAATTTTCTTTGCGTACGATTAACACTGCAGAAGAGAATACGATGATAAAATATTACATTCAAAGTTAGAATTATTAAATGTACGTGATTAATAACTTGAACATTTTTAATACCCATATCTCATAATGGGTTGCGAAATTAATTAAGCATTTCGCGCGTTTGCTTCGATTCTGCAATACGTCATGTGAATAAGAAATGAACAAATGGATAATTATAATCCTTTTATTCCCTTAATGGTCTGATACTTTTCCGATTAAAAAAATGTTATTTTAGTTTTTAATTAGCATCTAATTATTTATTTTCTTGGAATGCTGGAAGCGATTTTTATTTTAAAAAAATATAAAAATGTATACAATGTGCATGTTAAAAATTATTCAAGTATTCGTAAAATTAATCGTCTATGTAATGAGGTGTTCGATTATATGGAAACTTGACGTTTCCTTATTTTACCTACAATTACATCGAATTACGTGGGAACTAAATTTCCATTTCGAGAGGC
>NW_017295493.1:0-3687 GCF_001594075.2 Trachymyrmex cornetzi
CAGTGTTGCCGTTTTTAGTACAATTGTATTTTTTTATTACATTTTGATCTATTTTAGTACATCATTACAAAATGCTTTAAATCTATTACATTTTTAGAATTTATTAGAATTTTTTAAATGTGTTGTACTTGTGATTACAACTCATCAGGGTATCGATTATGTATCTATTTCCCTAGGGCGAAAACGTGAAAAGTGAAAATTGTTTGTATGTATGTGTGTATATGTACATGCATACATACATAAAATTTTTCACTTTTCACGTTTTCACCCTAGGGAAATAGATATATAATCGATACCCAGTTCGATCTCATATCGCTGGTTACCAACATACCAACTGACACTGCTCCATCTGGTGACTTTCAACATAAAACATTTCGAGTGGCATATCTTAAAAGTAAAATAGCCACGGTTGACGATAGTGTCCCTGCGCGTAGCTTAGCGCCGAGATACTACCGATGTTTCCAGATTTCTTTTATTTATGGCTGTGTTCCAAAATCACTGCCAGAGTTGAACATCTATAACGTTACGTACGCTATACGTTAGGTTATGCTTAAATGTGTGTGTGGAACCAGTAAAAGTAAAATCAAAATTACCCGAAATTGTGTTAAACCAAAGAAGTTTCTCTCTAATCTAATAAAACTAAGATTTTGCAAGATCCCAAGGTGTACACTTGAGGACATATGATATTAATTATATATGCGTAATGGACAAGTAAGTAATTTTTTGTTAATATGTATGTTTTTTTCGAAGTTCTTCTGAATGTCTGAACATTTTTGCTTATTTACTGCTGCCTTCAACTATTCAGTGTGCATTAAATAGTTTTATATATTTCATGATTTATATAATCAATTTTAATTTGAGTTTTTATTTAAGTTATTTATGAAATAACAATAAATGTACTTATTTTAGATTTGTTATAAGAAAGCAAGAAGCAGTGCAAAAAGAACCTGAGCTTAAACAAGAGACAAAAACCAATACTGATAGTAATGACTGCAATTTTCTTGGTTCTGTTAATTGTTCTGATATTGATATAGTTGATATAGAGTATACTTCAGACAACAGCGAAAGTGGAAATGATAATGAAGTAGAAGAAATAAGTATAGCAAAACAAAAGAAAAAGAAATATATTCAAAAATTTAAAGTTGAATGGAAAGAGAAATGGATTTGGCTTGAGAATATAAAAGGGCATTCTCACTGTACCTTATGCAATAAAAGTATAATAGGTGGAATATCACACTTAGAGAGACATGCACAAAGTGCCATACATAAGAAAAAAGAAATTTATCAGTCTAAAGTACCAATGACACATTTAAAAATATTATATTCAAGAAACATAGCAGCAGAAGTAGGTGAATTGAAACTGCTTATGTTTATTAGTGAACATAATTTGCCATTTAGGATACTAGAACATTTGCCAAAGTTAATTCAAAGTATTTGCCCTGATTCCAAAATTGTTAAAGAAATTAAATGTAGCAGAACAAAAGGCACACGAATCTTGAAGGAAAATGTAGCACCTTATAGCATAAAAGAAATATGCAACATTTTAAAAACAACGAAGTTTTCACTAATAATTGATGAGACAACTGATACTTCTATTACAAAAAGTTTAGCTATTGTTGTTCGATATTTTGATTCAAGAAGACTGATTATCAAGGATAGGTTTTTAACTTTATTGGAAGTAAAATCTTGTACAGCAGAAGATCTTTACAATTCCATAGAGTTTTTCTTTGAAGAAAATGAAATACCTTTTGAAAATATGATTGGTATGTGTATATAAATAAATAATAAATAAGTATAATATATAAATAATATAAACAAGTATTTATTGTAAACACACACACACAGTTCTTAATAAATGAATTTTGTATTATAGGATTTGCCGCAGATAATTGTGCTGTCATGATGGGCAATTATAATGGAGTACAAGCCCGTTTTAGAAGGAAAATCCCTAATTTATTTGTATTAGGATGTATCTGCCATTCTATGCATTTATGTGCATCAACTGCCTGCCTAAAGCTACCATCAGCTATGGAAGATTTAGCAAGGGACATTTACACCTATTTTAAGAACAGTTCACAGCGTATAAATGAATTTGCTGAATTTCAAGTTTTTTTAAAATTGAAGCCACACAAAATTTTAAAAGTCAGCCAAACTAGATGGCTATCAATTGAAGCTGTTATCAATCGGATTTTAGAACAGTGGAATGCACTAGAATTATTTTTCACACGCGCAGCTCTTGAAGATAATTTGCAATCAGCAAAGACAATTCTCAATGCTTTAAAAAATCCTATTTATAAAATTTATTATAATTTTCTTTCTTTTATTTTAGATATTATTAATAAAATTAATCGTTTATTCCAAAGTAGGAAACCACTAATAACTCGATTATTAACTTCAATTGAAAAATATTATATAATAATTTTAAAATGTTATTTTAAGAACGATTACGTCAATAATACTCCCATAGCTTTGATAGATCCTACCAATACTAGACAATATTTAGAGATAGATAAAATGTACTTCGGAGCAAAAACTGAAACACTGTGTATAACTCTAAGCTCGGTAGAACTTCATTCTTTTAAAATTAGAGCTTTAGATTTTCTTGTGACTGTGTCGCAAGAAATTAAAAAAAGATTTAATTTTAAAAGTGCAACACTAAGGTCAGTAGAAATGCTTGATCCAATAAACGCTTTAAGTGGAAAGTACACATCAATTGTACCTCTTGTTAATCAATTTCCTAATTGCATTGAATTAAATGATTTGGAAGCTCTCAATTTAGAGTGGAGATTATTACCTGAATATAAAAAGAAATTATTAAATTTTGAAGAACCTGAAGAATTTTGGGTAGAAGTAAGTTCAATAAAAATAGGAAACGAAATGGTTTTCCCAAAATTATTTAAATTTGCTACAGTAATATTATCTCTACCTCATAGTAGTGCAACAACAGAGCGTGTTTTTTCCAATCTCAATCTAATAAAAACTAAACTCAGAAATAAATTGCATCTACAATCATGTAGTGCTCTTTTGCATGCCAAAGAAATTTTAAACAATTCAGAGTGTTGTACATGGGAGCCACCACAAGAATTATTGAAACAATTTTCAAGGCATATTTTCACAAACAATAATGAAAGTGGCTATACTGACTATGATGAAATATTAAAATAGTTTTATTTGTATACGATAATAACAGACAATGTAACTGTGATTATAATGTGATCTAACAATAAGTTTTTATTTTCTTTTAAGAAGCTGTTGTAATCGTCTGTTGCGATATATTAATATTATATTATAAATTTAATATTAAGCACAAGTATTAATATATGATAATTTTGCTATGTATGTATATATACTATATATATATATATATATATGTATGTGTAATAAAAAACTTCATAAGCTAAAGAAATATTTAAACTTTATTTCACCGAAATTATAATAAAACAACATTATTAACTATATTAAAATATAAATCAAATTATAAATAAAATACATATACGAATTGAAATATGTACATATGTAGGTACACATTTAAATCAATAATAAATATATATTTGTATCTATATTTTATCATGCTTTTTTCTCTCTTTTTTAGTACATTTTTTAGTACATTTATGACTCTAGTGTATTAAATGTTACATTTTGCCACCAGGTGTCAGTACGTTTCAAATTTTCATCGCGGCAACACTG
>NW_017295494.1:0-3799 GCF_001594075.2 Trachymyrmex cornetzi
ATGTATATTTATGTAATTTTATATCTTTTCTTTCAGAAAAATTATATAAAAGATTAAGCAAGAATTTAAAAAATTATTAAATTGCTTGTAAATTTAATAAGTGATATTACTACTCTCTGGTTTTGTTTATGATTGCGTTTACTCTCCAAGATATAATGACCTACGTTTACATCTTACGTTAAATATTTCATGATAGAAAAGAATTGTGGAATCTTCAGGACTTAACATATTTCTTTTATTAATTAATAAAAAATTAAAAGATTGATAGAAAAAATTTTAGTTAAAGAGAAATGAATTCATTTTTAAACTTTTTGAAGGTGGCTTAATAATACAAACATACAATTAAGGAACATATAGTCATAATTCAAGATGTTTTAAGAGATAAAATAATGTATTTCGAATTAATACGTTAAAACATAAAATTTGTAGACGTTTCGGTCAAAATTTGATAATCATCAGTACAGAAATGAATTCCAGTTCGGAATAAAAATTGATGAAATGTTAATTAAAAGAATAAAGATTTTTCATCCTCCGAAGTATTAACATATAATTAAGAATCACCTTGTATAATGTATACATATATGCAAATATATATAATCTGCTGCGATATATTTTTCTATAATTCGCTCACAATTCTCCCGTAGTCATATAAATAAAGGAAATCGATTCAAGAGATTAACAAATTAATGGTCAAATTATTAAAGCCACATTAGATCTAATTAGAATCCAAAAGATCTTGTCAAAGTATTTACTGAATCCTTATACAAAAATTCCGGATTTTTCAGGTATTTTCATTCAAAGTTCCTCGCTCTTGCGCAGCGGCTTCGCGAGAGGGAGCGAGACAGCGAGAGTGGTGGGGCTGATTCTCGTATTGCCGGGGAGCCAAATGTGCATCACTGGTTCCAAGTAGGATTAAAGAACATTTTATGTAATATATAATTATAATTATCGACATTTTGTATTATCAAGAAAAAATAATTAAAAAAACACTGTTCTTAAAAAGATGGAATTTTAATTCAAAAGTAAAATTTCAAAAATTTCCGTGAATACCGATAAAGTTTCGTGAAAATTTCTCATTTTCAAGAGTAAAAATATTCCCTCAAAATTCTAGGTTTTTCCAGATTTTTTCAGTAAATACTCTGAACTTTATTATCAGTCCTAGAGATCTTTTTCTTACTTCGTATCGATGGTGTACAAAACGGATTGTACAAATATTGTAACAGAACATAGAGACGCATATAATAATATATATAGACATATCGCAAGAGATAATATACCTAATAAAGTTTACACTTTAGCGTTTTTCGTTTATCGCTTCATTCTTTGTTCTAAGCGCGGGGAGAGACTAACTCAATCGTCACGCGCCCTGAAACTAAAATAATAACGTCAAAATAACAGCTAGGTAAATGAGATAATCCGACTTTCTATATCTACGTGATCTCCAAGAAAGATTATTACATTATGATAAAGCTAGACGAAAAGAAGTATCGTCTCTATATCGAATAACGTGCATTACGTGCGTTAAGCGCCGTGCGTATCTCCGTGCATCGAAACCAAGAAAAGAGAGAAGGGAACATCAAGGTGTTTACTGAAATCTTGTAAAAAAAATTCCCTAAGAATTTTCGAATTTTCCACGTATTTTTGTACAAAATTCCAGCTAAGGCTAGAGAATCTTTAATGCAACTTTGGAATAAATTAGAGTAACGTAAATTATACATTAAAAATTAATACAGTGAGAAAAAAATGATGTTATATTAAGATTAATTTTTCAAAATGATAAAAAACAGGTATTCCGAGAGACTATGTTTATCATTTTCTATAAATGAAGCCACGAAACCTGTAGAATAGTACAGGGAAGGCTCATTATATACAGTGTGGTATCAATGAGCTACTCTATTGCTGAGTATTGTCTTCTACTCTGATTTGTTTAATAAAAACTCGCGAGATATACAAGAATATATGTGGATGTATATGCCACATACATGTTACTGATTGTCAACATTTTGCATTAGCAAGAAAAATTAAAACAATGTTTTCAGAAAGGGATAAAATTTAAAAAGTAAAATTCCAAAAATGTCCCTAAATTTCATGCTGATGTTCGACGTTCATTTTTAATATCAAAATAAGCCAATATCAAGTGAATATCAAGCATCAATTTGGATCATGTGACTTGTTTTAAAGTTTAAGTTAAAAAGGAGCATCAGCGTGAGAAGGTACCTCAAGTCCTGATAAAATTTCCTGATTTTCGAAAGTAAAAAGAAATCCTCTGATAATTCCAGGTCTTCTAGGTTTTTCCAAGTAATAAACACCTTGAACTTGTTCCAGGATGAAAGTGTGTCGTCACAGTTCCTTTCTACTTACGACTCGGTCTCTCCCTCCTCGGCGCCCAGATTTGATTATCAATCCAGGCTCGATCCTTCGAAGCTGAGGAATCATAATATGCTTGCGTCGGAATAGAAAATTCTGAATAGAGAAAATCGAAATAGAAAACCTTCACTCGTTTTTCTTTTCGTGGAAAAGAAAATCGGGGACGCACGTTTGCAATAAGAAGCGAATCGCACGCGAGGCGAATCGCACGCGAGGCGATCCGCGAGAAAGGCACTTCACACGGGGGAATGTTACCCCCTAAAAGGCCGCCGTTACACGCGAGACGCGATCAGGGAAGACAATTCTTCTTTCCTATTCTACCGAGAGAGTTACTTTGGTAATGACTAGGTCATATACTACGTCGCGCGCGCGCGCTACGTTAGTTTAATAGGTCGTGGTGTTCGTGTCCGTTATGGCCTGGCGATTGGCTTACTAAGTAGTGAATAGTAATCGTAATGGCGCGACGCGCCAGCTTAGGCGCTTCCCCGTTATGGCCATCCTTCGCATCGCGTTGCTTACACGCACTGTAAGCTCGTGGTTACGTTACGACGAGACTCGATGAGAAATGTCGACTTAACGCGAAAACTTGTACTTTACGCTCGGCGCCAGACTCACACTAATCGACTCCTGTGCCCGCTTTTACGCTCAAATCTCGGAAGCGTGAAACACGCTCAGACTCAAGAGAACTAGTCGTCAAAACATGTAATCTCGAAATGCGAAACGGTTCGGTAGCCGCGCTTTGGTTTAAGAATTAAATAGTTAAATAGTTAATTAAGATTCAAACAGAATTCTTCCGCTGAGATTCTCTCTCGAGACTCGCGATTATACGTGTAAAATCGAGAGAGAGAATTCGTCAGGACTGCGAATTCCAATCAAAATTTCAGTAAGGAGTATGCCAAAATTGATCTAAATAGACTTTTATGAAACTTTCACATTCATAGAATTATACTAGTGAAAATCTATTTAGTTGATTATTTTAGATCAATTTTGGTACACTCCTTTGGTCTGAATTGTCGGAAAAACGAATCCTTCAAAGGCGGATTTATCCTTTTTAAAACCGTCGGATTCAGATACGAAACGAGTATCCGATGGACAGTAATCAAGATTTGCTAGTCGAACCGTACCACGCGTTTTGAGATTATCTAAGTAGCACATGTTGGTTTTATGTTTTCTAAATAGTTATAAACCACTAGATATGTTTAGGAAATATATCCGTCGGCAATGTGAAATTTTCATTCTTCGTCCGTCATCTGAATTTTCGAACTTTAGTGCAGATTTTTATACTGTTTCGGATTGTAAACAAATCTGAAAAATTTTTTTCATAGTAGGAAAAATTTTTTTCCTACTATCGTGCGCAAAGTTCGATTTAGCACACGCATTTGCGTGCGCAAAGTATCACTTTCCCACACTTGTAGTTTAGCGTGCGGGAAAG
>NW_017295495.1:0-3800 GCF_001594075.2 Trachymyrmex cornetzi
GAGAGAGATTTATATTAAAATTCTTCGAAATACAATGTTGTTCCACGACTGTCATATTTTCAAAGTAAATTCTAAGAAAAAATTCTCTCCGTGTACCACTACTGTTACTGTACTGCCACGAGGTGGCGGTGTACGCGCGCGCGCGACGTAACTGTACGATAGCAGTACAAAAAATGTACATGATATTATAATACAGCGTATCAACACTGTACCTGTACTGCGTACTGCTTAGGTACATCATGGTACCGTTTTTCCTAAAATGCATCTTAAATATATTTTACAATTTTTACACTCTAGATTTGGTAGAGAGAGACAACCTATTAGACGTGCCCTGACAGTGTCTCCTCCGATTTCTCCTCCTAGACCAGCGAGAAGGCCAGAAAGACGAATGACGCCAGAGAGAAGAGCGCCGGAACCGTTTTCGACTATCCCCGAGAGAACCAGGGAATTAGCGAGATCCATGAATGCCCAGGTGATTCAAGCTGAGCCAATAGACGAGGGTCCAATTGATAGCATTGTGATACCACCGAAATCGGTGAACGAGAATCGGACCACTATCGTCAGCATTCCTCAACCATCTGCGGCCAGCGTTGAAGCAGCGACATCTGAAGTAGCGAATCGCTCGATTCAAGTGATCAGGTGAAATTTGAAATTATCCCGATAATGTCCTGGAAAAGTAGATGAATAAAACTAGATCTAAAAAGATTTCGTTCCTGCGAGATGAAAGTTGGAAAATTGCGGATCTTCTTTAATCTTTTTGTCTTTAACGCAAAGAAAATATGAAAAAAAAATTATACTTCAACATGCAAATCGGATTATGTATTTAAAACTTTTGAATCTTCTAATAAGAATATTACAGTAAACTTAATGAATCCAGAACTATTTCATGACGAATATTGGGAATTTCATTGTTCATGGAATAAATAATTTCAAAGAATTTTTTAAATTTGTTTATTTATCAGATTAATAATTGCAATGTTTCAATAACTTTTTAATCACGGACATTGTTTGGTAGAGAGACTCTCGATGAGCAAGATGCTGCTGAAGCAGTCACAGTGCAGGGCAAGTTGGAGGACTTGCAGCAAGCGAGACGAGACTTTGTGATGGCTGTGGCGAATGTCGGTGGTAATGCCGTAAGACTCGCAGAAGAAGAAAGACCTAGATACATTTACAGGTGAGAATATCACGAGGAAGAGAGAAAATAAAGAGTTAAAGTTTTTTAAGTTAAAACATGTTATTTGATCAACATGCAAATATTTTTAATCTAGTTAGGTACATTTAAAAGCCAATTAAAGTAACCTGATAATAAAAATTAAATAAAAATGTAAACTGATCTAGTCGTATTAAAATGTAAATAGAAATTCAAAATCAATGGTTTAACTTCCCTGATAGCAAAATGTTAACAATTTGCGCGCAAATTGGCAGCAAATTCGATCAGATCTTGACTACAAAACCATAGTCATCTGTATCCACATTTGGCTACGGATTTGTCGACAAAGCCTGTTAACATGTTTTGCCAGATTGCTGACAAAAACCGAGCAGAATCTGCTGATATAATCTGACGGCAGATTGGCAGCAGAAACCGAGCAAGATCTACTTCCGTGAAGTTGGCACCCGACTTTTACCTTTCAAAGGGTGTTTCTTGTAGAATTTTGCCTGTAGATGATTGTAGTAATCATTATTTCGTTTGTAGTTTAAAAAAAAGAATGATCCTGATTTTTAAAAAACAGGTAGGAAACTTTTTTCAGCTACAGCTCAAATGGCACCAGATTTATATATGAAATCATTTGTAGTTGTTTGTAGTAGCAACATTTTTGCTTGTAGTTAAAAAATAAGAGTGCTGTCGATTTAAAAAAGACAGGTACGATGTTTTTCTTAGTTACAATTCAAATGGCACCTGTAGTTATACATATATATGAAATTGTTTGTAATTGTTTGTAGTGATTTTCCTGTCGTTTGTAGTTGCACCGTTTAAAAGTTACAACAAATTAATAATAAACAGATTACTTAACTTCACTAATTTTTGAAATATCTCTAATCTGTTTGCGGCATCTTTTCTAGAATCGTTTGTAGTTGTTTCACATTCGTTTGTAGTTGCATCGTTTAAAAGTTACAACAAACTTACAATAAATAAATTACGTAACTTTACTAATTTCTGAGATATCTCTAATTCACTTGCGGCATTTTCCTTAGAATCGTTTGTGGTTAAACCGTTTAACAGTTACAAACCATTTTACAATAAATAAATTAATTAATTCTGTCAATTTTTCAGATATTTCAAAAATTTACAAAGTTACGTAATTTGTTTTTTTTTTGTAAATTTGTTGTAACTATTAAACGGTGCAATTACAAACAATCGGAAAATCACTACAAACAACTACAAATGATTTCATATAATATAACTGGTGCTATTTGAGTTGTAGCTGAGAAAAATGTCGTACCTGTCTTTTTTAAATTGATAATACTCTTATTTTTTAATTACAAACAAAAAATGTTGCTACTACAAACAACTACAAACGATTTCATATATAAATCTAGTGCCACTTGAGCCGTAGCTGAAAAAAATCCTACCTATTTTTTAAAAATCGGAAACATTCTAATTTTTTAATTACAAACGAAATAATGATTACTACAGTCATTTACAGGCAAAATTCTACACTCTTTGAAACCTGAATTGTAAAGGTCGGGTATCAATTTCACGGAAATGCAAGATCTGTCATTTTTATTTAAATCGACCTGGTTTCTTATAAAAAAATTTTATATACATATATAAACGATTATACATAATTATACATAATTATATATTTATATATAACTGGTGTAAAAACTGGAAACAATCAATACAGTTTTATTGCTAAAATATTATCGATTAGCTTCACATTTCAAAATATACATGAGAAAGTTATAAAATAGTAAAAAAATATTCAGAGATTCAGAAAGCACACTTCAAAAGAACTTGGGAGTCTCTAGATTTGCCTATTCGATTTACAGACGCCAATTCTTATAGAACTCCTGGGTGTTTTCTTCTTACGAGAAGCAAGTTTATCTCGTGGCGAGACCGTATATGAAAATGACAGATTTTGCTCGGTTTCTGCTGCTAATCTGCCGTCAGATTATGTCAACAGACTCTTTGGTTTCTGTCACCAATTTGCTGACATAGTATGTCAATAAGCTTTGTTATATTTTTGACAGCAGTTTGCTAATATTATCTGATAATATAAACTCTATGTATAATATGTTGCCTTTCTGCAATTAAAAATTGGTAGCAGGCTCTACTCAAAATCTGTCTCTGTAGACTTTGCCTGAAATGATCAGGGTCATTTAACAAAAGAAAGAACAAAACAGAAGATAGGACCCCTCAAGTTTTATATAAAAAAATAACCCCGGTAAAATTGGTTTATTTTGAGATATGTTATACTTCTTGTGATTCTGAACAAATGTCTCCATTGTTACATTCACATAAAATCAACAGATAAAAAGATATAGTGCTTTGAAGTCACAGAATTTAAGTGTCGATAACTTCTTAAGGGGGGAGTACACCATGACCAAGCCTGAAAAATGATGATTTTTTGAGTATGGATTGCGGGAAAAGTATAAATACAATCCACTTGTAATTTGGCATTTTATTAATACATATATTGAACTTGTTGTGTTGCAAATTTTATTGAAAAATATTGATCTTGCGAGGACCCTGCTCCAAATTCCCATGGAGAATTTTCCTATGAATTTGCCTAACCATAGGTACGAGGGTCACTATTTATATTTTGAGCCTAATAATAAAAATAATAATAAAAAAACAA
>NW_017295496.1:0-3948 GCF_001594075.2 Trachymyrmex cornetzi
ATAGAATACCGGTAGTGGCTGGCGACGTAATCCGCGCTGTATCAAATGGCCCTTTTCAGGGCCACATAGAATATTCACAATCGGCCCTTTTCAGAGCCAACAATACACCTTGTACATAACATTGTAAATACACTGTACATATAACGGTTACGCTCTCTTGTCATTCCGAAAGCTCCCGCCGAAAAGAACCTCATAGGAGTATGCTATATCGACAACGGTAGAGAGGCCGATGGCGACGGCCGCTGTCATGATATAGACCTAGGCATGCTACACGCGAACACGCCAAAACTGGTGATTCCGACGTGCCATATGGAGTCAGACAAGTCGATAATAATCGAGGATAATATAAGGACAGTTCGAGCTTTGCCGGATAGGGAGCGACCACGAGAAGTACATTCACGCCCTCTCAAAGATAGAACCGAAGCAAGCAAAGGAGGTCAAAGACATAATTATAAAACCTCCGAGCAGCGGAAAATACGAAGCCTTGAAAAAGGCATTGGTACAGAGGCTAACAGACTCTCAAGAGTACAGAATACGTCAACTCCTGGAGACTGAAGAGATGGGAGTCAGAAAACCATCGCAGTTTCTAAGGCACCTGGCAACCCTAGCCGGGACGGCAGTATCCGAGAAGCTCTTACGCACTCTGCGGCTAGGACGTCTGCCAGCACAGACACAAGCCATATTAGCAACCCGGAGCGAAGATAATCTCAACAGCGTAGCTGAGCAAGCCGACAGGATACACGAGATCGGCAGCAAAGCCATAGTGCTAGCTACAACCGGACCACAGCCGACAAGTCCGAGGGAGGACACGAACTCCGGAGGCAAATAGCCGCCCTAACAACAAAGGTAGAGAGGGTAACCAGCGCCTGGGAAAGAAATAGATCTCGACGCAGATCACGAAACCAACCTAGAGGTAGGAGGCACCGCCAGGTTTGCTACTACCACCGACGCTTCGGGATAAAAGCACACAATTGCGAGCAACCGTGCCAATTCGTCATAAACGAAAAGAGCGCGGAAAACCCCCAGGGCTCTCGATGACGGCGGCCGTTGAAAACAGCCCAAGATTATGCCGCCTACACGTCACCAACAAGGTGACAGGACAAAGATTCCTCGTGGATACCGGATCAGACGTGAGCATCATACCTCCGACACATAAGAGGGGCAACCTAAGACCAACCCGGTACCAGTTGTACGCCGCCAATGGTACGCTGATTCCAACGTACGGCACCGTGGCACTCCAGCCAGAACTCGGAGTAAGAAGAGCGTTCCCCTGGAGATTCGTGGTAGTTAACACCACGCAGCCGATATTAGGAGTCGACTTCCTAGCACATTACAGTCTCTTGTCGGACATGGAAAGGAAGAGATTGATAGATGGAAAAACAGGCCTGACAACTAGAGGCATTTCAAGCATCACGGCAACCCCTTCCGTCAAAAATATCGGCACTCAAACAAAGTACCACGAGGTATTAGCAAAATACCCGGGACTAACAAGCATCTCAGGACAACAGCGCGAGGCAAAATACGAAACACAACATTTCATAAAAACGACACCTGGCCCGCCCGAAGCATGTCGACCGCGCAGGCTGGCACCTGACAAGCTAAAAGCGGCCAGAACCGAGTTCGAACTAATGTTAAAAGAAGGAATCATACAACCTTCGAAGAGCTCGTGGTCTGCACCACTACATCTAGTACCAAAGAAAGACCAAGCATGGCGACCGTGTGGAGACTACCGCAAACTAAATGCCAGGACAGTACCGGACAGGTACCCCATAACGCACCTGGTGGACTTCGCACACGCGTTATATGGAAAAACAATATTTTCCACGCTCGATCTGGTCAGGGCCTATTACCAAATCCCGATATACCCAGCGGACATACCGAAAACGGCGATCACGACACCGTTCGGCTTGTTCGAATTTAAATACATCCTATTCGGACTACGAAACGCGGCATAGACGTTCCAACGATTCATCAACGGCGTACTTCAAGACCTGGAATACTGCTACGTGTACATCGACGACATCCTAATAGCATCTAAGACACCAGACGAACATAGGCGGCACCTGCACGAGGTGTTCCAGAGACTCGAAAGGCACGGAATCAAAATCAACCGAGCAAAGTGTGTCCTGGAGAAAGCAAAATAGCGTTTCTAGGGCACGAAGTCTCGACCGAGGGGACAAAACCTCCGGAACACAAAATAAACGCCATACGAGACTTTCCGAAGCCGACAACTATCAAGCAGCTGCGACGATTCCTGGGGATGACAAACTTCTACAGAAGGTTCATACCAAGGAGCAGCCCAAACTCAGACAACCCTAAACGAGATACTGAAAGGGACCAATAAGAAGGGAAGCGTACCGGTAGAATGGACGCCCGAACGAGAGACAGCATATAACAAAACAAAAGAAAGCATGGCACAAGCAACTCTGCTAGCACACCCAGACGCAACAGCAGAGTGGCGACTGATAACAGACGCGTCAAACGTAGCAATAGGGGCAGTACTGCAACAAGAGGAAGGACAAACCTGGCAACCACTGGCCTTCTTAAGCAAAAAATTAAACAACGCACAGACAAAATACAGACCCTACGACAGGGAACTGCTAGCAGTATACTCAGCGGTCAAGCACTTCCGATACATGCTGGAAGGCCGTCCGTTCACCATCTTAACGGACCATAAACCGTTAACCTATGCCTTCAATCAGGATCCGCTACGCAGCTCACCAAGGCAGGCACACCACCTAGAATACATAAGCCAGTTCACAACTGACATCCGTTATATCGCAGGCAGGGATAACGTAGTAGCAGACGCCTTGTCCAGAACCGAAGAAATACGACAAGGAATCAACTTCGAGGACTTAGCCAAGGCCCAAGAGAGCGACAACGAGCTGCAGACGGTGCTAGAAGCCAATAAAGGACTCCGGCTGGAGAGGGTACCCGTGCCCGGTACCAAAGCAACCATATACTGTGACACCAGCACAGCGATAGCACGACCGTACCTTTCGCAGGAATTTCGCCGACAAACATACGAATCACTGCACGACTTAGCGCATCCCGGCACAAAGGCAACAACCAAGCTGATAGCAAGCCGATTCGTCTGACCAAACATCAAAAAAGATTGCAGACAATGGGCACAATCATGCATCTAATGCCAAAAAGCCAAGATCACAAGGCATAACAAGGCACCGGTCCACAACGTGGTGGGACCAACACAGCGTTTCGAGCATATCCATGTGGATCTCGTCGGTCCGTTACCGGGTTCAGAAGGCTACCACTATTGCCTGACAATAATAGATCGTTTCACACACTGGCCCGAAGCAATACCTGTAGCCGACATAACGGCAGAAACAACAGCGAAACAGTTATTCAGTACGTGGATAGCACGATTTGGCGTCCCACTAAGGATAACCACGGACCAGAGTCGTCAGTTCGAGGCAGACATTCAAAAGGCTAACACAACTGATCGGAGCCACCCACTGGAGAACAGCCGCCTACCATCCACAGGCTAACGGCATGGTAGAACGCCTCCATCGGCAGATAAAGGCTGCCATCAAAAGCCATCAGACAGAGCGATGGACGGAGGTCCTCCCAGTAATACTAATGGGAATTCGAGCCGCGACAAGGGAAGACCTACAGGCTACCTACGCGGAGCTAGTCCTAGGGGAAGCAATACGGCTACCAGGACAGTTCCTAACAGGCAAACCCTGCCGAAACCAAGAGGAACACGAATATCTAACAACATTGAAAAAGGCTATGGAGCATCTACAACCGAGGCTACGCAGACACGGAGAAAGGGCAACCTTCGTCTTCAAAGACCTAGAGAAGACGACCAAGGTCTTCCTAAGGCACGACGCACTGTCCAGAGCTCTGCAAGCACGATACGACGGGCCATACGAAGACCTCCAACGAGACGAAAAGACGTTCAAATTAAAAATTAAAAAAAAACCAGTG
>NW_017295497.1:0-4006 GCF_001594075.2 Trachymyrmex cornetzi
TAAAACTTCGCTTTACAACATTTCACAACCATTTACAACTATGTTTACGCAATTGTAGATCGGGCTTAAGATTCCTTAAATCTCGTTGCAGAACGCCGTTGCGAACCGTTTGTGAACGCTGTTGCGAAAGCCGTCGCGTCAATGCTACCCTTTGTTGTAATCGCCGCCGCACTGCCGCCAACGTCGCCGCGTACGGTGTTCCAATGTTCCATTTTTATTAGTTTGCGAAATTTGTCCAAGTCCGAGACCGCATTTATAATCGTTTGTATAACATCATCTCTAACTTAATAAAGTACACTATATAAATAAATTACACCACAATATACTGCGATGATTCGGTTGATAGTGAAAAATTCGAGGGGGTAACTACTAGCTGAAATATTGTGTGTGTGGTCCCACAGATTACATGATTTCGTATGATTTCATCTGATTATAAATAATTTTTTTCATTGCATATGAAGTCATTTGATAAAATATACGATTTTATTTAATATTATACAATAATATTTTATGATTGCATATGTAATTATCGAATTATACAGAGATTTCATATAAATTTTATAATGATTTCGAGGACTATCCCAAGATTAAAATTAACTTCTTGTGGCACTGGCAAAAGGGCCCGATGTTCGCGGCGACTCGGAAAAGGTTTCTAACACAAAGAAAAAAAAAATATTCTTGACGTATTTCCAGAGCAACTTCTTTGCTTTGTTCACTATTCTTATTGTTACTTATACCGTTTGTTATTGATGGAACAGTTTCTTTGCTATTCTCATTATTCTTATTGTTACTTATATCGCGACTATTTTCATTATATTCTTTGGAGATACTCTTTTTCAGATACTTTAGATCTCGCAATACATACCTGGATAATTCCTTCATTTGCTTTAGATCTGGAAATAATAAAATCTGTCTTTGTTCTGTTACAATAAAAACGAAGAATTATGAATATTTAAAGAATCTATTTAATAACAGAGAATATGTACTAATACTGTTCGAAAAGATTAAATCTTTATTTGTTATCTTCTTATTATGTGAATATATGTAACAAGGTTAATTCTAATAAGGGAGGAGGGGGTTAGAAAGCAAAAATTATAATATAATAAATGCAAAAATGTTTTTGAGAAGCGGTATTCTTACCTTCATTTACACATCAAAGTACCCTTAATCGAGAATTGTCAAGTCGCAACTTTTTATTTTCTTCTTCTAATATTTGTATTTTAGCAATTAATCGGTTCATTGACTGCTTATGAAGTTGGTATGATGTATCGTTATCTTCAATATCACTAATTATGATCTGCAATGTAAAAGAATTTTTCTGACTAATACACTGAGAAAAAAATGCTGTTAAATGAATAAAAATATAGTTGATACATTTAAACGCATGTATCACGGCTGTCACAAACATAAGTAATGGAAACGAAACATGAAACCAAACATGAATACTTTCTTCTAACCTTTCGTTGAAGAATTGAATACGTTGCAAACAGAAATCGTAACGTATAGAATATGGATAGAAATCGTAGAGATTCTTATACGCGATTGCAGGTAGAGAGGCGGATAAGAATCGTTGAGCATAAAAAACGGTTGGGATCTTCAGATGGGATTGCAGATAGACGCAGACAGAAATTGTAAGGTATAGAACACCGATAGAAACCGTAGGGATTCTTAGACGCGATTGCAGGTGGAGGCGGATAAGAATCGTTGAGCACAAAGCGCGGACAGAAACGGTTGGGATCTTCAGACGGGATTGCAGATAGATGCAGATAGAAATCGTAACGTATAGAACACGGACAGAAACCGTAGGGATTCTTAGACGCGGTTTCAGGTAGAAACGGACAAGAATCGTTGAGTACAAAGCGTGGACAGAAACGGTTGGGATCTTCAGACGGGATTGCAGATAGACGTAGACAGAAATTGTAACGTATAGAACACCGACAGAAACCGTAGAAATTCTTAGACGCGGTTTCAGGTAGAGACAGACAAAAATCGTTGAGCACAAAGCGCGGATAGAAACGGTTGGGATCTTCAGACGCTAATAGTGTCAAATCGTTTGGAGGATTATGGGCCGTATCTGCTTTCCCGTATGAACATTTTAATAGTGTACTGGCAAAAATGTTCAAAAACTCTCGGTCAGTCTCTATGCAAATTTGTAAATGTTATCCGAGGATGTGTAGGCTACAGGAAATAACATCAGAAGTATTGTTGAATGAAAACTGTTCTTCTATCACAAAACATTTATATGAAAAATTAACTTTACAAAAGTATTCATTTAAGTATTGTTTAAATTATGGAAACTCTTTACGGACGATTGGTGTTCCATGTGTAGGCACATTAACATTACGTGAAAAATTTGAGTTTGAAACGTTGGTTGGTCAATAGAAACATAATTTTAATACACCGTTTTTCAATCGTTTTATATACAAAAATGTTCTGTATCATATAAATGAATATCAAAATATGAATAAAAGTACAAACAGTATTATTCAACTACAGAATAAAGAATTTATATCTATCACTCGTATAATGTTTGTCGAAAATGTTTCTAATAATCGACTCTGTGTTCTTTTAGGATTAAAATTGCATTGCACTGGTAAATCTTTATATAGAAACGGAGGAATTGGTATTACATCTAATTCAATTTTTAGTGTAATTGAGCAGACAAATAAACTTGTAGCTATTTTTCCACGTATATTTTTAACAAAATGTATTATAACACCACATCCAAATAATATGAGAAAATTTTGTTGTTTTCCTTTAGTGAATTCAATTGAAAGAGATTGCATTATCTTGTAATAATAAGGAAGGCAGTTTTTTGATTCCTTTTTAATATTATTCTCCATCTTAGAATGGTTCTTCAATCATTATATTTTACCGATCTGCATCATATTATTAAACATGATTTATATTATTAATGTTATCATGTTATATTATGAAATGTCGATGATCTCAAAATTTTATCAAAACGTAAAAAAAATTTGTTCATTATAATAATTATTTCTTCAAAGCGAAAAAATTTTTTTCTTTTCATAAAATTATGCAGATGAAAATAGATATAAGTACAAATATTCAGAGAAATGTGGATTTAAGTAGAAATATATGTACCTATATCTGTGGAACACCCTGTATAGTATATATAAGTCTAATGATCACATATATATCAGAAATATATATCACAGAGAAATGTGAATGCAAATGCAAAAATATAGATAGCAAATAAATATATTCCTCATTAAGCTAGGTTTTATACAAACTGTTTGTAATATATAAACCGTTTGTGTAAAATATAAATCTTCTTTCTCATAAATACTTAATTTATATTAATAATACGCAAATCTTGTTCAACTATATTATCATTTACAATATACTGTAAACATATGTTAACAATATATATGTTTGCTCTTAAATGTAATTTTATTCAAGATTTAAAAGATAATTATAAATCTGACATAATACTGATTTATTAAACCCTGCACTCAGTATTAAAATATTGATAGTATTTAACCACAATTTTATTTTTGTGCTCTACGCGTAAGTATTTAATCACAAGTAATAAAATGGTTATATAAAGCACAGCTAAGAATGGAATTACTACGGTTAAGCACTTACATATAATACTACCAATAATTTCAATATTGGTAGTATTATATGTAAGTGTTTAACTGTAGTAATTCTATTCTTATTAGTGCTTTATGTAAGTATTCTATCACTAGTACAGTACTATGCATTAGTACTTCAATATTTATATGAATCATTAAACAATATTTTATCATTGTAACTTCAAGCACTGAAATATTTGTAATCACTTTGGATCTCTATAATTGAATGCTTACAAATTACTAACAACGATGCTTTCAACATTCGAAGTTAGTAATTAAATACTACTTTATCAGTATTAAATTTCTATACAAAGGCTTTTATTGACTATTCTTATATTATTTTTATATATAAATAAAAAATAGTAAAAATAGTTAATTCTTTTAATAAATATTTAGTTGAATACTCT
>NW_017295499.1:0-4172 GCF_001594075.2 Trachymyrmex cornetzi
ATTAACATTTCTTGTATCAAATAAATAGATCTTTATATTTAATAAATATTTAGTTGGCAGTATATATATATATATATTCAACTAAATATTTATTAAAATTGACTATATTTTTTTTCAGTGCATCAATATTATAATTTCCTACTCAACGAAATAATTGTTACGTACAACATGTGTTATATTTACATTGATGAGAGAAAAATTGTAATATTGATGTAATGTGACTGTCTGTATTTACTGGGTACGAGACACATACGTACAATACATTTGTATACTATATGTACATACATTTGATATCGAGCGCATGATACAGAGTGCCCCTCAATTCACGCGCGCACAGGATTGATAGGATGCACAGTGCGATTTTCCATGCCAGAGGAAATAACTTTTTCCTTTGACAAAGTTACGTCCGGACGATAGTTTTTAAATGAGAGTAGTTTTTAAAACTAACGTGAATGAGAGAAGCAACTGTTTTATCATTTCGCTAAAGATTTTATAACTAGCGTTATTTAAATTTCGCTATTTTAAATGCAGCTTACTTAAGAAAAACTATGGAGTTGATAGTTTTGAAGTTACGATTGATAATAGATTAAGTAGTGATTCAACTTGCACAAGAGAAAGTTTTATTCGCAGGACAAATATGTAAAAAAAGGAGGCTTTTTTATTTATATACTTTAAATCATTTTAAAACATTTATGCTCAATTTCTTCACCTCTAGATAACTGTATCTAAGAGATATCTCCCAGAATACAGTGGAGATATCTTGTGGATAAGGTTATCTGGAAGTTATCTGGGAGTGAAGAAATTAGGCATGAATCAGTCCTTTTCAAAGTTCAACAATTAAGTATCCACAAATATACCTTTGAATTTAATCTATTTATCTAATCAACTTTTATTTTACTTTCGGCCGATATGCCTCTTTAGAAAAATAGAAAATAGTAAATATCGTTTAGAAAAACTGAGAATTGTAATTCTATGTATTCTAAAAAAGTTGTTCTCTATTCTGATATACTTTCTTTTTTTTTACTCTTCTTTTCTTTATTTTGTTAAGTACTCAAAATAACAATTTTTAGATTTGTCATGCATAATTGTTAAGATTTTTTAAAAATAGTAAAACGATATACTTATATACTATATAGCGAGTGCCATTTCTGATTTGTGTGTAACTTCATTTGAACGTAGCTTTTATCAGAGGAAAAAGCTTTCTTTGACACAAAGAATCGCACTGTACATTCCGCGTACGTGAATTCTGGGACATCCTGTATATTATTCAATTGTTCTAAATGAATGAAGGAACATTAATGAAAAAGTAAATAAATCGACGTGATTTTTCATTTGCGACACAATAAAAGAGTATCGCCCACTGATTTGTATTACATATGGATTACTAATGTTTTGTATTTAATTAAAGATCCGTTATGTTATAAGAACAATTACCAAGATGAATCTATTTGTGAAATGTTTTGTTTTGATCATTTATTTATTATCATATTACATAAACAACAATGGCATTTTTTACTTCACAATTTTTTAGTAATATGTATTTTTAAAAAGACACTAAATGACACGCTATCATTAAATGTCACACGCAATTATCCTTTTAAAATAATGAACGTTCAATCGGGGATATACTTTGACAATGTTAATTGTAATCCATCTAATTATAATACATATCAGTGGTTTCGCTGTATTGTTTACGCATACTTATCGTCGACAGATAAATAAAAGGATATATATATATATATATAGGCGACGATACTATGGCGCAACACGAGGAAGCTTATGTCAAGTATAGTTCGGCGTTTCCTTTTTCCGCCATCTATCATTCGAACGGAGACTCCTTTAAATTAATGTTATATATCCGTACACAACTTTCAAGCACCCTGCAAGAGCACGTTTTCTGCGACCTTTTTTCATCCGTGTGATTCTATTAAAAATGATTAAAGAAAAAACAAAGATGCGAACGCAAAACACTCTCAAACGCAAAAACTCTCAAGAGTTTTGAGACAAATACTAATGTACTTAAACCATCTGTGAGTCTGCCTCGTCTTTTATAAAGTTCTTGCTATATTCAATCTATCGTATATTCAATTTGTATGCCCTATTGTCCCTCTACTGATATAATCAATCAATCCCAATAGACTATGTCCATCTCTCAGCAGAAAAGTAAATATATAATTCTCTTTTGTGGAATGATATTAACTCAAAAAGTCACTTAATTTTTTTATATCTAAATGATCACTCAAATTTAAATTAAATCTATATCTATAATATTCTCAAATAAATTAGAAGATAATATAATACAACATATTATTAATAGTAACGATTTTAATTGAGATGTTTTTGTATCGCTGGGGTATAAAAACGTTGCAGGTGATTGTATATAATTCCCAGGTTAATTAATTAAGATCAAGTAAAATTTTGTAACAATTTTAAAATTCTGAACAATTAATAAAGCTAAATAAATAAAACTTAATAAAGCTAAATAAGACTATATACTTCTAAATATAATAAACATAATTAATAAAGCTACAGTTTAATATTTAATTTTATAAAAGTTTTTTTCTTCGTTCTAATATATTTTTTCTTTTAATTCTTTTTTTTTTCGAATATTCTAGATAACAAGAAAGTCATTTTTTTCTTAGATTAGATAACGCACTAAATCTACATTTTCTGTAAAAGTAAAGACTTACAGTAATCCATCATATCGAGTGAGTATATAGATTCAACAGGTGCTTCTGATGGTGATAAATCCCTGCTCTAGTTCAAACTCGTTATTCGATACTCGCAATCGATTGTTTAAGTTTTCTCGATATTTTACGAAGTGTATCAGTTAACTAAATAATACGCTAATCACGCGAAATATATTCCCTAACAAATGTTTGTCATATAAAATTCTCTTGACCGACAAATCAGACATAAATGCCGTCGAGTCGCACAAAGTCAACAGACTTGAACAGACGCAAAGTATTAGCGCTATCGAGACTCTCGAGCGATATATCGAACTTGCGAGTGCTAATGAACCACGTGCGTTATATAACCCTACTCCGGATTTCAGAGCATTCGCTTGGCAACAACCATCGGTAGTCGAGAGTAGTTGCGTGTCAATCGCACGCTAGTGATCGTTTAAACGGGATCGACGTGTAAGAACGTTTTCCCTGACTGGGCACTTCCTTGTAAAAAAACGAACGGAATATCTCTAAAAAGAATTATCGAGGAAAATTGCAGTCAAATTGTCACATTCTAATATAGAATAATAGCAAAGTAGAGATATTTCTAGTGAGTTCTGAGAAATTAATGAATAATAGGAAATTCCTTGCCAACGCGATCCAATAATTACGGTCAAAGTTGTCATCATTTTATTCAACATCTGGACACGTGGATGTATCTTGCAGTGGATTGTATATACATGTAATATGCTTCATACATGAATTATAGCAGTAACTTATACATGTTGATTTTTAAAATAGAATGATTTGTACAGATATCTAATTATTTAATACTGGTCAATTTAATACTGGAAGGTAGTGATTATTTATCTATAATATACAATACCTTGATAGCAAAGGATAACCCCTAACAATACAGACTTCCAGGGGACGTCCTGAGGATGTCCGAAGGACATCCATATGTCCTTCAAACATTCTAAGGACATCCTTAGAATGTATCCCGGATAAAGTGTTATTAGGGACATTTCACGTCACAATAGTCAGGAAGAAAATATAATGTCATTGTGAGATTGTCATAACAAAATAACACAAAGCATTTGTACATGATATTACTGTAATATCACATTTGTAATAAAGCGGACTTTCCCATGATGTAATTATGATTGTTGTGATGTAACTGTGACGTTTTTTTAGTATGGGGGTACACAATGTTGAATCAATAATTCAGAAATGTTTAACTGTAACATTGCGAATATTGCATCATCATTGAGAATGTTGCATCGACATTGTGAAATGTAAATTCAACATTCAAAAAATATTCACATTTTATTGTTGACAATTGCAATGTCACAGTAACGTTCTTTCAATGTTCTATGCTGCACTATTATTATTATTATTATAAATATTAAAAGCACTGAATAATTAATACTTAAAATAATTAATCTCTATCTCCTAGTATTAAATTTCTGTAAGGACATAACCATTAATTTAGTAATTAAATTTCTA
>NW_017295500.1:0-4324 GCF_001594075.2 Trachymyrmex cornetzi
ATAAAGTATAAAATAAGTTTGATCAATTTTACTGAAGTGCATGGTAAAAATCTTTAAAGTATTATATTGTATCACAATTATCATATTTTGAGGGTAAATTTTAAAAGAAAATTCTCTTCGTGTGTACGTTTTGTCACGTACTTACCATATTTATTAAATATTAAAAATATTACGTAAAAATGGATATACTATAACACATTTTTTTAATTGAAATGCGTGAGACGTTAAAAATAACAAGTAAATTTATGTATTTTTATTAATAAAAAAGTTATAGCACAGCAAAGTAAAAAAAACTTTGGATACTCCACATTGAGAATGAGACGAAAGGGCTAATATTCCTGTGTTTCATCTACAAAGGACTCCGCACGTTTTTTATAGATTTTGATTCTTGGTCAAATCTCCTCATATTTTGGGAAATTGTAGTTCTAGGTGTCCTGATTAAAAGTGTCAGTGGGAACAACCTTCTAAAATTAACAGTTTTCGAGATATAACTGATCAAACTTGGTTGACTTCTATTTCGGATATTGGGCAATATAAACAATCTCAGTCCCAGGTGATCCTACAGACTTCAGAAAAAAATACCTAGATGAACTTTATAACATGCGAAATAAGGTTGCCATAATTACATTTCGCTTCACGATTCATAAGAAACGTGCGGGATCCTTTACATAAAATCTCAAAAGCGTATTTTTCTTTGAGATACTCTTACCAATAAAAATTCGAATCATTTTTCATTGTATTAAACGTAATGTTCTTAATTAACAATAAATATAATATCTCCATGTCATAATAAATAAATCAAGAGTTTAAATGAAAACAGTATTTATTTGATCAAAGAATATTTTGTCATTTGCTTATAGCAACTTGAAGATCTAAACTAGCCAGTAGAAATACTTAACAGTTATCAACTGCTTATAATAGAAGAGCCATTGACGTCACGATGTTAACCACCAATCTCCTAGTATCTGCCAATAACAGCACAAACGATGAACCTGGCACGATCCCGTGTAACAGTACGACGAGTTCATTAATCGTCACCCCTTTGGGCACGTGTTCGCGTTCTTTCGTATCCCGCCACTAGCGACGGCAGCAGCGGCGGAGGCGACGCGACGGTAGCAGGGTAGCAGGTCCATTTAGTACCGTAGTTTCGTAGTTTCGCAGTTCCCCGGGTTGTCGGTGGCGTCCATTTGTATCGGACGAAACGGCTTCGGAAACCCGAAATACTGGCCAGTGGCCAGGAATTTATCCCGTCCCCTTCCTATCGTTGCACAGAGAACGACCGGGCCACGTCCGTGCCGTGCAGGTGGACCGCCGTGTAAACGCCATATTTATTGCCTCGTTCCCGGATGTAAATGCGCGTGCCGCGGATTATTGGGAACTGATCTTCCGGTCCTGGGGATAATTCGAGTTCTAGCGACGTGATCGTCGCCGCCGATTTCTCCACCACGATTCTCTGAATTTCGGCGAATCGCCAGAACGCTCACTCCCTGATATACGATGTAGAGCCTCTTAACTTTCACTGGAAAACGATCATCGGTTAACTGTTATTACGTAGAATCGATCCGGTAATCGTGCAATTATGCAACAATGTAAATATTATTATTTCTTCATTATGATTAGTTTCAATAATATAAGATTCATGCTTAGTATGAAAATTTGGAGAATATCTCGTATATGTAAGTATTCTAAAATCTAAGTTTCTACACACCAAAATTTAGGAACTGCTACTTGGTTGTATACTGCATAGCTCGATTCAATTAGTGGTGTATCCCCTAATTACCTAGCCCTTGCATCGGACATTACACAATCAACGTATATGTGACTAAAGTGGTAAATGTTCGTGGTTTCCACGAATATTCAACCAACGGAGGACATCGTTGAACATCGTCGTCGGTTTTCTTTATCAAAGATTCAATTCGGGGCAGACGGTGACAGGGATTTGTGCGTGTTTCGGAGAACTGCTTGAACTAATTATGATATGACGTGAGCTATATAGAAGTGGAATTTGCATGGTCAGATTTAGACGATCGTCCATAACGCTTAAAACGAAAGAAAATTAATTTGCATAATTAATATCTTCACAGAACAATTTTATTCTCGTGCTCCACTTGAACGAACATTTTTCATGAGTTTGTTTATTATTATATAAATGTCACATTATAAATTTAAATAGAAAATGCATGACTATAAATTGGTAGCTCGAAAATATAATAACGGATGTTATTGTATCCTGGTACAGCTATAATGTAAAGAAAAAGTAGGTCAGTCTGTAGTCAAGAAATTGTCGATAACTTATTCGACAGTTTTTAGTGGTCTACTGATAATGATAGATGGTCGCGCTCGTTCGACGAGGTCGCGTTGAATGATTCATCCGAAATAATCGTCGAGAATGAACCGTAGAATTTCACCTTAATTCTACGTACGTAGTGACGTTAACATACCGCGAGATTGTCAGAGGAAGGCACTGGTGGTTGCCAGCGCAGTGGGATCCTGGTGTCTGCGGTCGTACCTTAGGCTCACGACATCAAGAATTCATACCTGACCTACGATACCGGCTCAACCTCGAGCCACTATCTAAATCGTACCGTCGTGCTCCACTCTTTCTGCGATTAATAATCGCTTTAACATTTCATTTTAGTTGTATCGTTGCTCTAATAAATGTTTTCTTATATACGTTATAGAACGTTCGTATATACTTTACGTTACACTGCAACATCGTTGAAGATTTTATTCTTTTAAAAATTTAGAAAATTAGAATGACGTTTTTAAAGATCTATTTACTTATATAAAACTTTTAAATTGTAATTTTTAGGATCATTTGTCTCAGTATTAACTTTTAATTATAGGAATTAAATCCGTATGTAATACAATCATACATTCTTATATAAGCATGTATCACGTAGTACCTCTAAATCCTAGGTATTAATTTCTAAATGGAAATGACATTTCAAGTTACATACTAATAGGAGATATTTCTCCAGTATGCTAGCATGAGATATTGGATATACAAAGTAATGATAAATATAGTGATTCGATTGGCGGTGCTGTCTTTCTGAATTCATTGTACTTTTATTTAGGAAGTGCAAGGCTTCCCGTGTATATCTTGTATACATTGTAATAGGTACTTGAACGTTACAAATGTATCGTCAATATTTGTTATAGATTCGTATTTAAGATAAAAGCACATTTTTCTCGATAAACGCGCGCTTTCATGTCTGAAAAAATATAACAAGAATCCTGTAGTATACTTAACGCGAACTATATGCTAAATATACGCGCTGAAAAGTAAAAGCACGTTCTGAATACGAGCCAATAACTATTTCTTGAACAAATGACAATTGAAAGCAACAGCTACAGGCTGTACGGTTACAGACGACGCGAAGCGTCCTACTAAATACATATAATACTGTTGCCTTATTCCTTATTCCGAATATATCAGAGAACTTAGCCAAATATTAATATAAATCAATTTAAAAATAATGATAATATATAAATAAGCTTAAAAATAATGATTCGAGCAATATATTACGACAGAAGTTATATGCGACAGAAGTTAGGAGCTGTGCACAAAGGATAATAGGGAACGGGGAACAGAGAATAACAATTTCGACTTATCAGAAACTGTATATTCCACAGTATGTGGTTTATGAGAAGTTAAAAATTCTTATTCTCTGTTCCCTGTTCTCTATTTCTTTGATTTTGTATAGCCCCTTATAGAATATGTTTGTAAATTAGGTACACACGTTCTTCGTCATATAAATATACCTCCAATTATCTAGTACATTTGTCCCGCATAACGTATCTTCTCACAATGAAAAACTCCTGATTTCGTATTTTTCTTTTTATTTTGATAATATTTATATGTGCCTTATTGTACCTACACAATAAGGTTTTTATTCCACAACATATACCTTTAATTTTAGGCGACGCACGCTTAAAAAGTGTAATGTTGTCGATTTAACTCTTTCGTGACAAAGAATGCCATGATATCTTACCGCATTTTTAATGGTGAGCATAAAATGCTTCAATGGCATGCACTTCTGGCATATTTGTCGGTCTCGAACCCGTTTTAATGTGAAATAAGCAGGCTCGGTGCTCGATCCGGAATCCAAGAGCGCTACGCGAACACCATACATCACTCGGAGTGCTATTTCACAAATTGCATGCACGTAACATTTCTCCCGATAACACATCGATTTCTCGAAGATGCATTTTTTAAGCGACCCGTCGTGAGGAGACGTGGAACGCGCGATAGCGGTCTAAGAAAATTACTTTCGTCGCCGGGACGCGGCGCGAGGAAGTGCATCGGCGAGCGATAAAAGGC
>NW_017295501.1:0-4333 GCF_001594075.2 Trachymyrmex cornetzi
AAAACAAAACAAAAAATTATAACTTTAAACCCATTTCTTTAATACATTTTTCATGCTTCGTTGAAGCAAGTGACTTGGTTAAGACGTCTGCTGGCATTTTCTCGGTAGACAGGTACTCCACTCGAATTATTCCAGCATTTACGACTTCTCTGATATGATGGTACTTGATATCTATATGTTTAGCCCTTCCATGGTTGATAGGGTTCTTGGTCATCTGAGTGGCACCTTGATTGTCATTGAATATGATTATTTCTTCTTGATTGCCTAAAATTTCTTCTAGAAACTTTTTGAGATGTATTGCCTCCTTGGCTGCTTCAGAAAGCGATACGTATTCTGCCTCTGTGCTGGATAAGGCGATTGACTTCTGCTTACGTGATGACCAGCTGATTGCTGCATTTGACAGTTTGAAGAAATAACCTGTATATGAGCGTCGATCATCTGCATCGTTTGCCCAATCTGCGTCCGCAAAACCTACCAGTTTCTTCCTAGTTTTTTGAAAAACAAGTTTCATGCTTTTTGTCCCTTTTAAGTAACGTAGGACTCGTTTTGCTGCTTTCCAATGATTGATTCCAGGGTCTTCATTAAATTGGCTCAAAAGGCTGACTGAGTGCATTATATCTGGACGTGTCGAAGTGGCCAAATACATAAGAGAGCCTACAAGGTTGCGATAAGGTATATTCGACATTTCCTTGCACTCCTCTTCATTTTTAGGACTCATTGCTTTTGTCAGTTTTATCGACGGGTTAAGAGGTGTCGGTGCTGATTTGCAGTCTTCCATCTTAAACTTCTGTATAATATCTTCTATTAGTTTCTCTTGGCTCATAGTAATGCAGTTTGATATACGATCTTGATGAAAACTGATACCAAGACATTGATTTATTGGTCCAAGGTCTTTCATTTTGAAGATTGATAGCTTCTTTTTAATATCTCGCAGTTTTTCGCTGCTACTTGATGCCACTATCACGTCATCTACGTAGATGACTATAATGCTGAGATATTCGTCTTGTTGGTAGTATACGCAGTGATCAGCGGATAGCTGCTTGAAAGACATCTCTTTTAATTTCTTATCTAGTTTTTTAAACCAGCATCTTCCAGATTGTTTTAGGCCATATAGGGCCTTATTGAGATGAAAAACCTTGTTTTTAGATAGTTCTGGCGATCTATTATCCTTTAGTGTTTCCGAATAAAAATCGGGAACTTCTAAATATATTTCTTCATTTATTTCTCCATTCAGATACGCACTTACAAAGTCCAACTGATGCACTTCAAGATTTTTTTCAATTGCCAGAGCCATCACGGTTCGTATAGATTCGGGGCGTGCAACAGGAGCAAATGTTTCGAAATAATCTAAATTTTTGCGTTGTGCATAGCCTCTAGCCACTAAGCGTGCTTTTCTTCGCTCTACTGTGCCGTCTGCATTAAATTTTGTGCGCAAAATCCATTTACTTCCAATGACTCTTTTGTCCTGTGGTCGGTCTACGATGGTCCATGTGTTATTACTTAGGAGGGCATCTATTTCTTCTTGCATGGCTCTTTTCCATTCGGTAGCTTCCGGTGATTTTAGAGCCTGTTCTACACTGATTGCATCCACGCGGGTAAGTCCAGCGTATTCTTCAAAAATGGTAGCTTCGATGATGTCAGCGTTTTCCTCGTAACTATCGATATCAGCTAAAGTTGCGTCCTCTTCAGACTCGCTGTTGTTTTCCTGCGCTGCGATAATTGGAACTTCGTGCTTTCTCTTTATTGGTCTTCCAGGTTTTCCTGTTCGGATTGTTTTAGGTCGACCTCTTCCGAATTTCGTTGATGATACAGCTGTCGCATCTCTATTAATGTTTTCGCTGTGAATTTCCTCGCGGTGTTCACTTGTGTTTTCTTCTGCGCTAAGGAATTCTTCACTCTCTTTCTCTTCGAAGCTCTTACTCTCAATCTCTTCATCAGCATCACGCTGTGGATTTTCTTTGTTGCAGGAACCAGTTATAACTTCAATGTCAATGAAGTCATCCAGAGTCTCGCCTTCATTTTTCTGAAATTCTTGCAAAAATTTTACATCGCGACTCTTTAGTACCTTTTTGGCGACCGGATCCCACAAGCGATACGCTTTTGATTCTAGGGAGTATCCTATGAATATACATCTTTTAGTTTTTGAATCGAATTTGCCGAGATTTTTTCCTTTTTCGAGCATGTGTGCTACTACACCGAAAGTTTTAAAATGAATTGCAGTCGGTATCTTACTTGTCCATGCAGTATACGGAATACCTCCCTGAAGAGCTTGAGTAGGACATCTGTTCCGGATGTAACATGCTGTAAACACGGCTTCAGCCCAGAACGTTGGAGGCAGCTTCGATTGGATGAGCATACACCTTGTCATTTCCACTATGGTCCTGTTGAGTCTTTCGGCAATCCCATTTTGTTGGGGAGTGTAGTCAGCAGTTAATTGATGTACGATGCCTTCGAGTCTGAAAAATTCTATAAATTTATTACTGAGATATTCTCGGCCGTTGTCTGATCGAACGATCTTTATTTTATTTCCGGTCTGTTTTTCAACACGTGTTTTAAATTCAACGAATTTCTCGAAAATGTCGCTTTTGTTCTTCAAAAAAACAACTTCACAATATCGAGTTTTATCGTCCACAAATGTTGCAAAATATCTCGACCCGGCTAACGATTGAACGCGCATTGGCCCGCAAATATCGGTGTGTATTAATTGCAGCACCTCAGAACTTGTCGTATTTGACTTAGCGAATGGAATACGAGCGAATTTCCCTTGTACACATATCTCACAAACAGGCAATTTTTCATCACCCGTTACCTTTATTCCGTGCACGTACTTGCGGTTTACTAAACATTTAAGGTCCTTCATGTTCAAATGTCCAAAATTTTCGTGAAGTTGTTGCCATGAGTTTTCCTCGGCGTTCGCGATAATTGCACTTTCACTTGTATTTGTATCTTCAATGACGTATAGGTTGGCCACTCGTTTTGCCTCAATGATTTTTTCATTATTTGCGTTTACGATTGTTGCGCCATCCTTTCTAAAGATCACTTTGTGTCCGTGATCAGTTGCTTTTGCCACTGAAAGCAAATTTGAACGAAGATTTGGAACAAATAATGTATTTTTTAATACGGTCGTCACTTCATCGCTTACGTTTAGTTTAACGATTCCGATTCCATGAGTATTGGTTGTACCCGTTGTAGCCAAATTTAATGTTAGGTTGTCTTCATTAATTTCCTTGAACGCGGATTGGTCGCGGCACATATGCGAGGTGGCGCCTGAGTCGAGGCACCAAACGTTTCGTGGTTCTTTCGTTGTTGCACTTTGTGCACCCTCGGCGGATGTGTGTATTTTCATAGTTACTTCCGCGCATTTTGATTCTTCATTATTTTTCTTCTGAGCATTTGGCTGTTTTCGACAATATTTTGCGAAGTGTCCGACCTTTTTGCACTTGTAGCACTTTATTTCTTTACGCTCGTCGTTTTTATCAGCAGGGATTCGCGCGTTTTTACCTTTAAATTTGTTCTGCTTCGAAACAAGCATGGCCGTTGTTGAAGCTTCTTCAGCACTTATTCTCTTTCGAGATTGAAACTCTTCTAGTAATTTGATCTTCAATTCTTCGGGGCTAGGGAGTTTATCCCGTGTCTCTATCGCCACTCTAAATGACTCGTAGTTTTCCGGTACGCTATATAGCATAAGAATTGTAACTAGTTCCGGATTTATCTTCAATTCTAAGTCTTCTAACTTATCTACGATGTCCGAGAAATCTGCTAGATGCGTGCGCATATCGTCTTCATCCTTCATCCTTACGTGGATTAAGTTTTTCAGTAGCATTGCTTTTCGCGCTGGTCCTTGTGATTCGTGAATCGATTGCAATTTTTTCCATATGTCTCTTGAAGACTCACATGTTTTAACATATTTTAACTCGGCTGGAGAAATAGATAGGATCAAGTCCGACATGGCCTTTGCGTCGTTATTCTTCCAACTTGAAATGGCTGCTTGGTCCTGGGTTGGCCTTTCTATTTCGCCCGAGACGTATCCCCAGGTATCGCCCTTTACTAGGAGCGCTTTTACCTGTACTTTCCATGTGTCGTAATTGTCTTTATCCAAGGGTTGGATTCTTATATTTAATTGATTCATTTTTCGCGACAGTTTTCTATAGGTTAGAGAAAGTATGGCACTCACGAGTTTTACGAATCCGTCGCGTGACTTTAACGATCTCTTCGAACGTTTTCGGTAGACTCACGTTTTCAGCCTTTTTGGCATTAAAGTTATCGCCCTGGGCCCATAACCTGTAGGAATATTAGCAGGGACTGCAGAGTGAATTCTACCGTTATATGTAGT
>NW_017295502.1:0-4393 GCF_001594075.2 Trachymyrmex cornetzi
CGGAAAATACAATTACAAAAAATTCATTAAATAATATTAATATTTCTAGTCTCAGTGCTCATTGATGTGCACTTCGTCTGAAAAAACATGGGTGCACGGGCGCATATGCTGCGTTCAAACGGGAGCTCTAAAATAAAATTTTTTTTATTTTAAAGTGTATGAGTGTAGTTTCAGTTAAGCGTACTGATTTTTTGATAATATAATTTTAGACAAAATAGCGCTGTTTTAAAAAAAGAGGTTTCGATTTTACGAAAAAAATCATTACTTTTTTTATTGTTCTTCAAAAACTAATAATCCGATTGAAAAAGTCGTACGCTTAACTGAAGACAATTTTGTTGTAAACATTTTGTCGAAAATTCATCATTCGGATAAAAATTGGCCGAGGTATGTGAGCGTTATGAAAACGTGATTTCGAGAAAAACGTGTTTAAAGTTTTACAAATGATTAGCTTATGTATCTGACCACGTGCTACTCCACCATATAATTTACTATAGTTCCGTTACGAATTTTAACATAATATTTTAGGGAGATATTTTTAAGACTCCAAACATTACAAAAATGCAAAAAACCAAAAAATCGATTTTTTGAACCCGTCACAGTGGTGGTCCCCCTTAATTCAAATTAAAACATGTAAAACGGTAATGAAATGGAATAAAACCATTCATAACGTAATCTTCATGGTCAATCATGACTATTAAATGTTTTATTAATTGTTTGATATTGTTTTGAATAAAAATATGATTTTTTTTTAAAGAGTGATCCACAATTAGTGATTTTACCCTATGTATGTAATATGTTTTCGATCATATATCATTCACGCGTTATAGAACACATTAATTAATTAATTAAAAAATTTAAGTGCCATGGTTTTTTAATTTGATAAAAATTAATTTATTTATAAATCTAAATAATTGTTATTATATTATTAAGCTTTTCTACTACTATTTACATATACTATATCAAATATGAAAAAAAAATTAATTATATTGATGATTCGGTATCTATTTTTCCAACTGTACAATTACACAATTGTCATTTTTGGCCCAAATACAATTGAGCAATAGCAACCACAACTTAGAGCATGTACAAAGCATTTATAATTCATGTTGCTAATATACCATATTAACAGCGTGTTATACTTAATTTATGTAGTTTATAATTATTGTTATTTAAATTATACTAAACTAAAGTATACACGTTACCAAATTTAATTTTCCTATTTTCTCCAACATAATGTCCATTTTCAATTTTGCCAATTTCCTCTTCAAAATGAATGTTTTTTTCTGATTCGAAACTCAAGACATCTCATCTCGGATATACATTCAAAAATTGCTTGCTTTCCACGTGAGACTGATCAATATTTACGATTACATTATTGAATTACATTTGTGTCTATAGAGTTTAAAATTAATTTAATTAATTTAAAATTAATTTTGCTCTAATTAAGATTTCATCTTGCTGAAATAATAGGGGAGACTGGGGACAGTTGTTAGAAAAACAATTCTTAGAAATATACATGTATTTCTTTATTTATGACAAATATGTTTATTTCTTTTAATGCACATGACGTAACAACTATTTAGATTTATGGTACTATTTGCAAAAAGGTGTAATTTTAGACTGTTTATGATTAAATTATCAAAATACGAATTAATGCATTTTGCTTCGATTTGGGGCAAAATGAAGCAATGCTAGGGAAAGTTGTAACATATTTTAAAAACAAATTATCTGTTCTAAAACAAAAATTCACTGCTTTAAAAACACAAATTCAGTGCTTTAAAAATAAATTATCTATTCTAAAACAGAAATTATCATCTTATATTATTTTTATATTATATTATTTTTGTTTTTAAATCAGTAAATTTACTATTAAAAAGCAGTGAATTTGTATGTTAAAGCAGAGAATTTGTTTCGAAGCAGTGAATTTGTGTTTGTAAAGCAGTGAATAATATCTATTACAATAAGAAGTACAACACATTCGCCATAGAGCATGAAAATGTGACCTCATCGCATATATACTTGTGTCGTAGTATATTTCGTGGCTGTGACAGATTTCCTAACCAGAATAGTCGTCAACTTAAAATATTTTGGTTTACGAATCAGAGCGACACTTTTTTCTTGTCAAATCTTTATTTTTATGCGAAAACGCATCGATTCAATATTTTTTAATCAAAATTTGAGGTGAGCAAACTCTCTTCTTCTTAACATTTACCGTTAATTGTAATGGTGTTACAACGTATCCTGGCGATGCGGTACTTTTAACCCTAAACCGATGTGTGTTGTCAACATTTATATAAATATATTTAAAATCACTTAAAGAATATCAAAAAAAGATATGCACATAACTTGTGTGTAAAAAAAAGTATTTTAGAATTAATAAAAGAAAATATGATAAAAAGCATTTTATTTGAAAGTTTAAAGCAGAAAAGTATAACATCGTAAATTTACACTTACATGGCTTATCTGAGCACTCTACATATAATTTCTTTTACATGCGGCACACGCATTGATGTCATGAGGCAAACGCAGGCCTCAATACCGACTATTCTTGTTCTTCATATGATTATCTTATCTCTTATTATTAAATAAAAACAAATTGTTACAACTAACCTCCGTTACCATTGTCTCCAATCTCCCCTAAAGATCGATAGAATTTTATTATTTTGCTATCTTTGCTTACGGATCGAGGTTTATACGCGGCATTAAACCTTTATTTTTTAAATATCAATTTATGTTTAAATCAGTCTTTTCTTTTCGCCCTTATAATCGGAGACGTTTATGATTTTTCTTTAATACTCACAATCAATGTGTTTTTAAGTTAAATTCTTGCTTTTAAAAATAGCTAGTATCAAATTATTTAAAGATATTAAGCCAATCTTTAAATTGCAATTTTGACCACAACTTTATGTTTATGTAATTAAAATTGGATATATCTAAAATATTTAATTACTCATTTATTAGTTATACAATTTTCGTAACTTACACAAATTTTTTTATTGAATTTTATATTAAAGTTTTTTTTATTTTCAGTATTTAAAACATCATATTAATACTTAAACACAATGTTTAGCACTTAAAAATATATCTTCATAATGACAGTTTATATAAAAATTTAGTTTTTAATTAAGATTAAGTTTTATAACAATAACGTTAAATTAGTTGTAAAGAAATATATTATTTATTATTATTATAATTTCTAATTTGTATATTATTAGATTTAATTATTATTACAAAGTCATTTTACATATTAAATATATATCAGTTTACATGTATTGTTTAGTCTTTGTTACCAGATTATTTTATAAAAATATATTTCAAGATTTTGTTTCACCACAGAGAAAGATTCTAACAAATGATAATCAATTTGTGATAAAATCTACCTTTCATATTTCTTATCTTTGATTATTTTTTTAACGTCCAAGATATAATTTCTGAGATCTACCTTTAAGTGTAACAAAATTATTTTTGTAATTTATTATTAAAATTTTAGCTTTTATTCCAAAAGATAATTAATATTAATAAAATTGTAGCTTTTGTCACTTTTTGTTCAATTCGTTGTTTATGTTTTATGATCTTCAGAAAGAAGTACCTTTTGAAGTTTCATGAGAAGTGTTTCGTTGATTTTCTTCATTTATCTCTGACAATTCAATTTAATTCTCGTTGAGAAGAATAAAATGTTTAACAGCACAACGTTTCCAACGTAAATCCTTCAGTTGTCAAAATATTTTGTATTTATAGAATTATTAAAAAATTCGACAATATTTTTAAAAGAACAATGATGATCGAAAATTCTATCATGAATATCGTAAACCGACTTTTCTGCTCGTTTCAATTGAGACAACGGACGACCTTCTCCGCGGAACGTTCTTGCACGCGATTGTAGGTTGAACTGCCAAGTGAAAACACAACACCTCTCAACCTGCACAGGTGCACATAGGGGTCCCCCAATCGGGCCCTGGAAAGAAGGGGGGCCTACTTGCGCGTAGGATTTCTTTGCCACGAATACGCTGATCGGCGCGGGCCTGATGTAAAACCCGGAATATTATTTGTAATTCACATCGCACAGAAATCGAATTTGCGCTCAGAATAAATATGATTGTTAGCTGGTAAACGAATACGAAAAAAAGTCGAATTAAAAATCACACAAATTTGGTCAAAGAATCATCTTGTTTTAATATTAGGTCAGGAAAGTTTTTTCATATTAAAATAAATTTTTTTGCAAAAGTTTTTCATTTGTTACGAAATTTTCGTTACAATTATATCATTCGCTAACAAAGTTTCAGCTTTAAGAATGTTTTTTAAATTGCGATATGATGATTTTTATCGGAGTTATGAGCAATCAAAGTCAGAATGCTCATTTAACTCGCGAATAACTTAGGGACAAAAATCATAG
>NW_017295503.1:0-4413 GCF_001594075.2 Trachymyrmex cornetzi
GCGCGAGTCCGCCGTCGACAAGTCCGCACAGTGACGGACAAAATGTCACGTCACAATATATAGGGGGAAGATGCCAATTTGCAGGGTATAACATATCAATTTTTTTTAATAATACGGAACATCAAAGTTTAATTTATTGATTTGTATAAATAAAGAAAGATTGCTAGAATATAAATAATATTTTTTTCGTTCGTTAATTCAAACATTAAGAAGTTATTCAAGAATAAAGGCTTAAGTGTGGCGTCTTCCCTCCAATGACCTTAGTCTTTTTGTGCTAATTTGTTGCTAATTTGTTGCTCAGTTCCCGATTTTGTTGCTCCACCCTCGACCCTTGTAAACCACTCTTAGCAACCCCGCATCAACACAATACTTCTAAAGTATAAATTATTGAGACGTCTCGATTGATTTCGTATCTCCGATTTTATTGCTGGGTTAATTACGGTTCTCTGATCGCGAGCAACAAAATCGAAGACACGAAATCAACTGAGATATCTCAATAATTTACACTTGGGAGGTGTGCTGACGCGGAGTTGCTAAGGGTGGTTTTCAAGGGTCGGAGGTGGAGCAACAAAATCGGGAACTGAGCAACAAATTAGCAACAAAAAGCACTAAATTTCTGTGTAGGTTTTATTCGATTGTGCTGAAGTGGTTGTGTTAGCTTAATAGACGTATGTAATTATTTTTAGTCATACTATACAGTGGCAATATGATACTATATATATAGTATCAAATTGGCACGATATAGTGTCAAATTTATCGTTTTAGTATAAAATAACGATATATTTAGTAGGAGCAGTGGCGACTTACATTAGATTAAATTTGACACTATAGATTTGACAGTGTAGATGTAATCTAGTTTGAAGATTTTATAATAAAATAAGAGAATTTGAATGCAATTAGCTAACTTGAATTGTTATAATTTGTTATAATTGTTTATAATTTGAAAAGCGTTGTAGCCTTGATACTTCATATAAAAGTTTTCGTCTCAAAATGTTTCACAAAATCTGTCAGTAAAAGGACATACACTTTTTTTGGGACACTCTATACTCGATTATAGAAATAAATTAAAAAGAAAATTAAATGATTATTTTTTAGAAAATTAAATGATTAAAAAAGAATAAATATTAAATGTAGTAATATTTTTAGCATGTTAATTGTAGTAATATGTGACATGTTAATTATAGTAATATTTTTCTGAACACTTTCAGAGAAGATTGTATGCTACTTCGGTAGTTGGGCTGTTTATCGACCTTCTGGAGGCAAATTTGATATTTCTCTCATTCACCCAAATCTTTGCACCCATCTGATCTATGGCTTTGTTGGCATCGGTGATGAAGGCGATATTCGAGTTTTAGACTCGTGGCAAGAGCTTCCCGATAATTGGGGCCAGGACGCCTTTGGAAAATTCAACAAGCTTCGCGAACAGAGCCCCACAACTAAAACGCTTATTGCTATCGGTGGATGGAACGAGGGATCCGCTAAATTCTCTTCTGTCGTAGCCAACCCGACTCTTCGTTCGAAATTCGTCAAGAATATCGTCGAGTTTGTGAAGAAATACAATTTCGATGGTTTCGATATCGATTGGGAATACCCGAACCAGCGTGGTGGGAAACCGGAGGATATGCAAAACTATATAAGCCTGCTGAAGGAACTCAGATCTCAATTCGATAAACATGGACTAATTCTCAGTGCTGCCGTTGCTGCTGCCGAGAATTCCGCCTCTTTGTCCTACAATATCATGGAAATGTCCAAATATCTAGATTTTATCAACGTTATGACGTACGATCTTCATGGCGCTTGGGAGTCAATCACTGGTCACAACGCTCCGCTTTATTCGCGCAAGAACGAGTTTGGAAATGATCTTAAGCTCAACGTTGTGAGTGATCTCGGATTCGACATCCAACACAACAAATGGATGTTCGAAAGGTGTCTTTAGGACGTACTGGTCAATATGTATGAACGTCTCAAGGACGTACCTAAATTATCTTGAAGACGTCTGATACATGAAGTTTGAACGTACAATGTTGCATTTTATCCAATGAACGTTTTTAGTACATCTACAGTACGTTGTGTGAATGTTGTTAATATATTGTTAGTATGTGTGTCGTTCCAGGGTGTAACATTAATTAAGCAGGACGCGATTTAGAACTTATTTAGTAAAAAATGATATTTATTATTAATTTTCATTTTGGAGCTCAATTATGGGGAACTTACATTCAAAAACTCATTGTTTTTTATCGAAAAAAGGATGAAAATTTTGCGTTGAGAAATTTCAACGCACTGTGCTTTTTATCCTATTCGATATGGTTTTTTAAATACGAATAATTGAATTTTATTGTGTCCTTCTAGAAGCGATGTCACGCACTGCTTGAAAATGAGAAATATTAACAACGTATCCTGGACATCCCTGAAATGTTTGTGTAAATAACTATAGTATCTCTCTGTCTCTAGTCGACTCTTCATACTTGAAGATCATTTTATGGAATAACGCGGGAATGAATTGTCTCCAGCGATTTCTGTCTGTAGCTATTTTTATCGTGTCGTAAACCTTAGACTTTGTTTTCTCTTATGTGATCTATCTGCCTCGTCTGTCTCGTCTGCCTCGTCGCGATCTGCTTTAACACATTTTCAGGGTTGGGTAGTAATTAGTTGAAACGTTAAAAGTTAAAAAAAAAGTTAAAAAGTGAATAACATTTAACTTAATTTAGTTAATTTTAAATGCATTAATTTTTAACTTAATTTAGTTTCTTTTAAACTTTAATTTATTAACTTTTTTAAAATAAAAATTTTTCTCTCTTAACGCTAATTTATTTTTCTATAAAGTCTTAAACATTAGTGAATTAATTTAGAAAAAGTTCAATGATTTTATGATGAGAAACTCTATAATAAGAGTTACACCACTGTAGTCAGTTTTTATTAACTCGCTAGGTTTTGTCAATTCCCGCTTATATTTGAATCACACTAATTTTAGATATAAATGTTATATTTCAGCAACACAAATATGAAATGAGCCTTAGATGAAGAATTGTTGTAGAACAGTACTGCTCATCCACCCATTTTCTAAATTTTTACTATATTTTTTGTAACAAATATGTACAGTTGGTGTAGTCGTAAACATGAGCAGTAGTTTCAAAAATTCTTCTCTCTCACAAGATTTTGATAAAAATGCCTTATGGTGTGACTCTTATTATACATAAGTGACTTACATGTGAATATAAAATTAAATTTACCCAATAATCTATAACAAAAACAGAATTAATCTGGACTAATGAGAGTTAGCACGAGAGGAAGTACACAATAAAATGTTAACAAATAAATTTGTTACTCCATTTGATGTATTGATGTCATCTTTATTTAAAATTTTGAGAAATCCTTGAACATTTAGATTCTTTTTGGAATATTCTTCAGCAATATTCTTAATCCATATTAGATTTCGCGAACAGTCGAGGTAGAGTCACTCACAGGTTACCAAAACTGTAGTGTAATCTGTTTATAGCGAATTCGATTGAAAGAACTAGTGCGCACTGGTGTATATTAAAGCCGTTGTACACTGATTTAATTTGAGTATAAAAGTAACATGCAAATATTTCGAATTATAAAATACATATTTTAATAGTACAATAAAATGTATTGAGTATTTCAGGATTTAATCGATTTTTATGTTTATGTATAAACATATGTACGACGGCTTTAATGCGTATCAGCGCACACTGAATACGCCCAATCGAATTCGCTATTAAATTCACATACTTGAGATATTCGAAATCAACCAGATAAGTAGCGAGTAACTCACCCATACGATCACCAAATCCTATCATGAAACTTTGGATGCTATTAATATTCACAAATAATCACTTTTAAATACATTTTATGTAGATTTGATTGAACTTCGTCTAAGCCATACTGAGTGACCAATAGGTCTAACGAACATTAAAATTGACAAAGGTCGGATCCAAGAAAAACAATAAGTCATAATAAATATAAAATATAAAGACAGTACATTCGTACTAAATTGCTAACTTTAACTTATATAACGTATGTAACCAATTTAACATATGTAATGTCGAGCCATAGATATAATAAATATAAGAACGGAAAATTATTTATAGTAGTTACAAATATAATTTAAAACAAGAATTAAAAAGTCAAAAGAAGTATCTAAAACAACGAGTCAAAATTTTACGCGCCGCATTAATATTATGCGTAAAATTATGTAATAAAATTATAATCACTCGTTATACGTCGTGAGGTGTAACAAATTTAGATATTTTTGCGTTTATGAATTACGGGATTTAGTTGTACATTTCGGCTCGATTTCGTTGGCGACGCCCATTGTTCCCTTCTTGCCAAGCATTGCCTAACAACGAATCGTCGGATGCTTGTAAATAACGCGCGTACCGCTTCATCTCAGGA
>NW_017295504.1:0-4438 GCF_001594075.2 Trachymyrmex cornetzi
AGAGAGAGAGAGAGAGAGAGAGAGAGAGAGAGAGAGAGTAATAAACTTAAACTTATATATGATCCTTCTCTTCAAGAGGAATCTAATAAATTGCAGCTTTTGAACGAAGTAGCTTCAGCTGAGGTCATAGATGTAATAAACGACCCGATCGACAAAATATTCAATTTGGAAACTGATTTCGGTATTGATGTAAATACTCAATTGCAAACTGTGATTAAGGAGGTCCAAGATACTCCTGTAGAAATAGTCAAAGACGATTATAATGTGAAAGTAACTTTAAAGGATAATTCTGTTTATGTGTTCGCACCCCGTCGCTTTGCTCACTCTGAACGCTTACAGCTAAGAGAGATAACAGATGATCTACTTGAAAGAAAAATCATAAAACCAAGTAGTCCATCTTATTGTGCACGAGTCTTAATGGTGCCTAAAAGAGACGGAAGTCGTAGACTTTGTGTAGATCTGCGTTGAATGAACGCGTAGTGAAGCAACATTTTATATTTCCGATTATAGAAGAATGTTTGTCAAGACTTGGCGATAATCGAATATTCACTTCGCTAAACCTAAAGGATGGTTTCCACTTAATCAGAATCTATCCTGATAGTACAAAATATTTCTCTTTTGCGACTCCCGATGGTCAATTCGAGTATGTTAGACTCCCCTTCGGTTACTGTGAAGCTCCGGCAGAGTTTCAGAAGAGATTGAATTATATTCTACGCCCAGTCATTCGAGAGGATAAAGTCCTTGATTATATGGACGACATTTTAATACCATCAAACACTATAGAGGAAAACCTGAACGTTTTAAAGCAGACATTGCTCTTGCTCAAACGATACGATTTTCAAGTTAATTTTAGCAAATGCAAATTTTTGAAAAGTTCTGTGGAATATTTAGGATACTCGATCTCTTCTGAAGGAATCACCAGTGATAGACACATTGAAGCTGTACGAAAATATCCATATCCTAATTCAGCTCACGAGCTCCAACGAGTTATAGGATTCTTTAATTATTTTCGAAGATTCGTTGCTAATTATGCAGCCCGAGCCAAACCATTGACCAATCTGCTTCGGAAAAATGCAGATTTCGCATTCGATGAAGAATGTAAAAACGCGTTTGACGATCTCAAGTCAGTTCTCTCATCTTATCGAGTTTTAAAGCTTTATGATCCTACTAGAGAGACTGAACTTCATATCGACACTAGTTCGACTGCTTTAGGTGCGACATTAATGCAACGGCAAAGCTCGAGTAGATTCGCGCCAATATCTTATTATAGTCAGCGTACAAATGACGCCGAAAGTCGTTACCATTCTTTCGAATTAGAAATGTTAGCGGTGGTAAAAGCCATCAAAATATATCATATTTATCTTTACGGCATTAAATTTAAGGTAGTCACTGATTGCAACACACACACACACAATGCTTTGACTTATGCACTTAAAAAAGCTAATATCAATCCGCGTGTAAACCGTTGGATTTTGCGTTTACAAAGTATGATTTCGATGTTGAACACCGAAGTGGACAAAAAATGCCGCACGTAGACGCTTTAAACCGAATACATGTAGCAGCAGTGGATAGTATCTCGATAGAAAGAGAACTGCAATATAAGCAGCTAGCCGATCCTCAAATACGCGAAATCGCTAGAAGATTGGAACAATCTTCCGATAATGATAATAAATTCACTTTGATTGATGGTCCGTTATATCGAACAGGTCGTTATCGAGCTAGATTCGTAGTATCTGAAAGTATGATACAGCAGTTGTTGCGAATGTATCACGATGACTTAGCGCATTGTGGTAACGAGAAAACCTTTGAAGGCCTTAGTGCAAACTATTGGTTCGCATCAATGCGTAAAAAACTAAAGCATTATATAGAAAATTGTTTAGTATGTATGGTTGCTAATAGCTCGGTGAATGCTAAAGAGGGCGAAATGCAAATAATGCCAACCCCTAACCAACCGTTCCAAATATTGCATATTGATCACATCCTCTACCCGAAGCTTTGGATAAATCAAAGCACGTGTTAGCGTTGCTAGACGTCTGTACTCGTTTCACTTGGTTATTTGCTGTGAAAACTACTTCCACTCGAGACGTGATAGTGTGTTTGTCTCTGTTATTTGACATGTTCGGAAATCCGGATGAAATAGTTTCAGACCGTGGTACTGCATTTACATCTTCCGAGTTCACAGAATTCCTTCAAACCCGTAGAATTAAACACAGATTAGTAGCTGTGACAGCTCCCTGGGCCAATGACTTAATAGAACGCGTCAATAGATTCGTGAAATCCTCCTTTAAAAAGCCAGTAACCATTGAAAACGAGTGGCACAACCACTTGACAACTGTCCAGTATGTGATAAACAATACATATCACTCGTCAGTTAAAAATACTCCCTCAAAACTCTTATTAGGATACGACCAACGTAACCACACAGATTCTAAATTTGTCAATATTTTGACTGCACTCTCAAAGACTGATTTGCATTTTGAGACAGAACGAGATGTTAGTCGACAGTTAGCTATAGAAGCGACAAATCAGCTAAAAGAATATAACAAAATTTATTATGATCGAAAACATAAATCTCCTATAAAATATAAGTTAGGTGATTACGTCGGTATACGTGACCCGACTGCAAAGGTTGGTGAAAGTAAAAAATTCAAGCTTAAGTATAAAGGGCCATACATAATTAGTAAGATTCTCGATAAGAATCGCTATGTTATCACTGACATACCCGGTTTTAATTTGTCGTCTAAACCGTATAATTTTATTTTGTCCCCAGACAAACTTAAGTATTAGATCCCTCCAGCGGAACCACCTAGTTCTAGTAACTAAGCGTATTAATTAAAAAAAAAAACCTGCAATATCTTATTATTTTAAACCTATTGTATCGCGAAACTTTGTGATTCTTCGCCTGTGATTTTATTTTAAGAAATTGCAATGTTATTTAGAATATAAGGAGTCAATTGCTAAAAATTGCATACGAAAAATTGCTTGATTTTGTTTGTTATTGCATAATATTCGCATTTATGTTAAAGAAACATTTGGGTTGTTTTGATTTATCTGATCACTCTACGTTCGAGGACCAACGTATGGGCAGAATGGCCGAGTTGTAAGAAACGGCCTATGTAGGTAGATATTTTCAGTTCCAATTGGCGCTCTCGATACGCGCGCAGTTCTTCTACTTCGTCATTGGCCAAAACCTCTGGCTCCGCGTAGCGAGCTCCTGATTGGAGCGTCCTGGCGACGACAGTGGCGCGAGTGTGTGTGTGAGAGCAGCTCGTGCTAGTCGGACCGGTATGACGTTTTTTCCCGCGTTTAACCGAATATCAATAAAGTGCCTCTTGTTATACGTGTTGCCTCTCGTATTCATTACATTAGCACAACCTAGTGCTCATTACCCTTACGCTCTCCCTTTCTAGAGGTTTTCCTGATATCCGACTGTATTATTACTTCACAGTTCATATCGCCATCCACTCGTGTTTATTGACGGGCGATTTCCTAGATCTTCCAAGCTGTCCTTAGACTGTTCTAACCTGAGTGTCCCACTCCTGCCTTACACTATGATAAATCTAACAAATTCGCAATACTAATACGCGATACAAACTGAACACAACAATACGATACAAAATTGACGTGGCCGGGGAGGACGCGGAAATAATCGGCTAAAAAGTAACGAAACGCGATATCGGACGGGATGGCACGCACAATCCACATGTGCAGCGTAATTATTCGATAAATAATACTATTATTATTATTATTATTATTATGGGTAAAAACTCAGTTGAATCTCACTTGTCAGAATGCAAAAGGAACGCGCATTCAACCGAGTTATGACGTCACAGGTGAGAATTATCTGTCCTGCGATCTTTTACCGATATCACTAGCAATCGCCACAGCACAAGTGCTGGGCCCGAGGTCCTTTCGGGAGCTCATAGGCGATCGCAAGCCCACGTGATAAGCTGTATCATCCTCATTAAAGTCACTAGGGGAGCTTTCCAATAAGGGATATAGATGACACAATGTAACGAAGTGAATCATTACTTCCATGTTATTCATCACTGTTAAACAAAGATAAAATGATCACTATATTACACAGTGTCGCTTATTGGAAAGCTCCCCATATTTTTTTCTTTTATAATCGATTTATTATGAACATGAATTCACTTTCAGAATACATTTATTTTTGGGTAAACGTTTACATGTATTAGCATGTCCGTTTATTACCATAGAAACATTTTTACGAATATATGTGTTTTAAGTTAGACTCTGATATTATATGGTCTTGATATTATATATGGTTCATGAAAAACGTCTTTTCGAATATGTTCACGTTTTGTTTTATAAAATTAAAAATCGACTTTATTTATTTTTGCAATTTCTTATGGTTTAATATTTTAAAGTGCACTTAAAAGTCGTTGTGCACAAGCCGACGTAAAGATTTACTCGT
>NW_017295505.1:0-4483 GCF_001594075.2 Trachymyrmex cornetzi
GCGGGATATTACGAATTCTAGGGATGACGAAATATGGCCACTACTAGCCATATTTCGTTACATCTCCCCTCCTGGAGTAAAGAAAACAGTAGATGATACTAGTTTTCTTGATCGTCGTGTACCACCGGTACCAGCTTTGTGATATGAAATAATGATTCTGACTTCTTTTGATCAGTCTGTATCTTGTAAATAGAATTTGAAACGTTTTCTACAATTTTGTACGGTCCGATTTTTAATTCATCCAGTTTTTTCCTGTTTAATCTATGACTATTCTTTACATAGACTAGGTCGCCTACCTTAAATTCATGGTACCTCCTGTTTTTATCGAATATTTTTTTGTTGTATTCGTGAGACTTTTGTATTCTCTAATGCAATTTTTCTATCCTTGAGTAGATCTCCGTGTGTTTTTTTTCGTTTTAGTTTTTCAGGAATTATTGCTGTGTTTGTGCCTTCCAGTAAATATTGTGGAGAATATCCTGTCACTGTATGTTCTGTTCTGTTATATCTTTCTACACATTCGTGTGCTATTGTTGTCCAAGCGGTTTTTTCTTTTTTTCATTTGTTCTACATCTGATTTTGTTGACTAGAGTTTGGTTCAGCCTTTCATTAAGTCCGTTGGAAAAGGGTGTGTTCACTGCGGTGAATGTTAATACGATGTTTTTTTTATCCAAAAAGTTTTTGAATTCTTTCGAATTTATGCCCGGGTATTGGTCTGATAGGATCATGCCTATTTTATTGTCTGCTATTATCCTCTGTATTAATTTTATGAAATCGTTCGCATTTTGGGTTTTTGATGTCAGAATATGGGCATATCTTGTGAAGTGGTCCACGAGCAGGTGTAAGTATTTCTTCGTCGAACGGGAGCCTCCGAATCCTCCGATCGTATCTATGGAAACTATTTCGTACGGATAAGTGGCTGGGCCCAGTTGTGACATCAATCCAATTTTGTATCCTCCTCTCGATTTGTTTTTTTTACAAATCTCGCAAGTGTCACAAGTTTTCTTTATATTTTGGTCTAGATTTTCTGCTACGTAAAACGGTTTGATTTTTGCTTTTATTTGTTTTGTTCCTGTATGACAGTAGAGGGAATGCATTTTTTTTATAAATTCTTTACTAAAGATTTCTGAAAGAATAATTTTTTTTTTCTTTCCCACCTTTTTATAATACATGTTGTGTTTGAAGATTAGTGTGTCTTTAGCATTTTGCAAATCCGTGTTATGCTTTTGATCGTTTTCAATCTCTTCTATTTTTATGAAATTGACGGTTTCTAAGATTTCATCCTCGTTCTCATGAGATTCCATTACTGGGTTTCGGCTTAAACAATCCGCTTCTACATTGTATTTCCCTGGATTGTACTTTATTTCGAAATCATATTGCGATAGGTAATGCTTTAGTTCTCCCAATTCCTCGTCTGTTCTGGCCTTAATATTCATATTTTCTAGGGGTTTATGGTCAGTGAGTACCGTGAATTTTTTTCCGATGAGCCAGTGTTGCCAATATCTTATTGCTTCCCTTATTGCCAGACATTCTATGTAAATAGCTTTTTTTCTTTTTTGGGTTTCATTTAACTTTTTCGAAAAATATGCCACTGGTTTTTGTTCTTTATTCAATTGTATTTGTTTTAGCACAGCTCCGATGCCTTGTAGGCTCGCATCGGTGTGGATGCATATTGGGAGATCCGGATCAAAAATTGCTAAAATTGGCTGAGAACAGAGTAGTATTTTCATGCTATCAAATGCCTTCTGGCATTGTTCCGACCAAATAAACTTTTGTTCCTTTCTTAGTAAATTGTGTAATGGGTCTAATACAATCGAAATATTTGGAACATATTTTCCATAAAAATTGATCTTTCCCAAAAATTGGCGGACATTCTTTCTTGTTTTAGGTACAGGAAAATTTTTTATAGAAATTACATTATCCTTCAGTGGGCTGACTGAGTTGTTTCGTATTATGTGACCTAAATACTTGACGGAGTCTGCTGCAAAGACTCATTTGGAAAGCTTTAATTTGAAGCCCTCTTCCATAATTGATTTCAGCAACCTTGACAAATGATCTGTGTGCTCTGCAAAATCCCTCGAGAAGACCAAGATGTCATCGATATAGTTTATACAAAAATCAGCAAGTTTATGTTTCCTTATTATATTACTTAATATCCTTTGGAAAATTGCTGGTGCTGTTTTTAACCCGAATGGTAAACATGTCCATTGGTAATGTCCCTCTTGGGTTACGAAAGCTGTTTTTTGTCTATCTGTGATTTTTAAAGGAATTGACCAAAAAGCCGAATTTATGTCGAGCGTTGAGAATAGTTTACAATTCCTGGTTTTTGCTATCAGGTCTTCTATTAACGGAAACGGTTGCGGTTGGGGGATAACAATTTTATTTAGTTCCCGAAAATCTATGCATAACCTTGCTCTTTTCCCTTCGTCTCTCTTAAATGCTAGCGTCACTGGAGCCGCAAAAGGGCTATGTGATTCCTCGATCAGGTTTTGCTCTAATAATTTCGTAATTTGTTGTTCTATTTCTTTTTTGTCTTCGATCGAACATCTGTAGGGTCTTTTGCAACAGTATTTATCGATAATTAAGTCTATATGGGCTTCATAATCTTTAACCGTTCCTATATCATATTTGTCTCTGGCGAATACCGTTTTATGTTTATCAATGAGTTTGTCGATTTCACTCTGTTGTTCCGTTTCTAAGTTATTGATTGATATCTGAAATTTCCCTATATCTATGTGTTCATTGTAGTTTATTTCATGTTCCTGAATATTTTCTTTTCTTTTATTTGGTTTCATTTTATTTTCAACTTTGTCCTTAGGAATGACTTGAATTTTCCTTTTTTGACTTATTTCCAATTTTTCATTTTGGATTAGTTGAAATTTTTTGATACAGTCTAATCCAATTAAAAAATCGTATTTGAAATTCTCTTTGTCCACCACGAAAACATCCATATCCTCTTCATTTTCGAAAATTTTAACTTTTAAGGTAACTATACCGTCTGATTTTTTTACACCATTAATCGTTGTTAAACCCACCTTTTTTATGTTATTAGGTTTTTTTTTCGGTATGCCTAATAATTTTGAATTTATCAAGGAGACATTTGAGCCGGAATCATAAATGCCTGTAACCTCGATAGTGTTGTTTAACAAAACTTTTATTTTGATTAATGGTGGTACAGTTAGTTTTTTTGATCGACATCGTTTAATTCTAATTCTAATTCGGAATTGTTTACGTGTTTGATTTGTTCTTTCTTTTTTTGTTCGTCATCTTTATTTTTGTACCAGCATAAAGATTCTGGATGAAAACGATTATGTTTATTTCTCTTTTCGCAAAACGTACATGGTTTGTGGCTATTAGGTTTATCTTTGGGTTTTTTTTCTTGGTTTGTTATGATCTTCCTCTCTGCATTTTTTACCAGATATTCTAAGCCTCTAATTTCATTAAGCAAGTTTTCGACCGTTTTTAGTTTTTCTTTATCTATTCTATTCCTTACGAAGTTTGGTAATCCCACCGCAATGAGATTAATTAATGTAGTTACTGTCATACTTTTGTCAGTTTGTGTTAGAAAATTTTGTTTTCGCACCGCATAATCTAGTAATGAACCGGATACATATTTATATGATATCGCATGAGTGACTGGAATCCACCCTTTATCCACATAGATTTCACAAAATCTTTGTTTCCATTGCAGCCATTCTGATTCTAATGTTAAGTTTATAAGCATCGCGTTATACCAGTCCATACACGCGTCTTCCAGAAACAATCTAAATATTTCTATTTTATCTATATCTTTTTCAATACCTAGCCGAGTACATTCGCGTTCAAATGTATTCATCCATTCTGATACATTATAACTTTTACCTGAAAATTTTTTTAGTACAAACTTCTCTGACAGTTTTTTTAGATTTTGCTTTCCCGGGTCCTCATTGCCTTGTTGGTGGTGAGCAAATTTTTCCAAGATTCTTGTTAGCATTTCTTCTGACAGGCGATGTTGCCCCTTCCTCTCAAGGAGTAGGTGTCCCTATTGATATCTCTTCTAGTACATAATTCTTGAATATCATATTTCCCTCTTCATCTGTGTATAGTTGCAAAATATCCTTTGGTAATGTAATACACATTCGTCGGGTTTGTCTTCTTTTCTTCAAGGTATTTTGTATTTGTTTGAAGGCTGTAGTAACTGCCAGCTCCTTATGATGTTCCATGAGCTGATACTGATCAGGCATAATGTAGCTTTTATTCTCTTGAGTTGTGATTGAGGTTAAGGCAATCACATTTGATTTTGGATCTTCGGCGTGTGCCTTCACGCTAAATGTAAATTTTAGCTTGTCCATTTTTTTTTGCAATTTCGTGTGTTTTGAATTAGCAATAGAAATGTTGTTTTATAAGGGGTTTCTTCAATATCGTGAAATAAAACTGAAATAATACTGCCTTGAGTTTCTGTAAATGAAAGGTTCTATATTATCAATATAAATTGTACTTAAATTTA
>NW_017295506.1:0-4498 GCF_001594075.2 Trachymyrmex cornetzi
ATTCATTAAACTACATTATACAAATCAATCCAGTATCACTATCTTTCCTGCCTTTATCCAACATTTTGGTAGCAGACGTGGTTCTAAAAGAAACAGGTAAGAAAGTGATAAGAGAGCTGAGTATCGAGAATAAAGACAGGATTAAAAATCGTCATAAAGAGAGAGGACGAAAAATAGCCGACAAAACGGGTCTTCCTACAGTGCAGTTGTTAACGGAAGACAACTATTACAATTGGTGTATGAAAATGGAATCAATCCTACAACTAAAGAGGTTAACAAGTGTTCTCACGACCGATCGGCCAACGGGAAACAATAAAGTGAAAGAGATGGAAGAGTGGGACGAGAAGAACGCTGATGCTTTAGCATGTATTCGCTTATCCCTTGGCGATGGTCAAATATTACAATTTGCTAATGAAACAAATGCAAAGAGGTTATGGGCAGCAATCTATAACACACATTCTGGACCGGCGGAAGACAGAGCTATTGATGCTGGAGAAGAACTGAGAAACATAAAAATGACGGATAACGAAACGCTTAACGAGTATGGAAGCCGTGCGAGAGGCCTAGTCGTGAAATGTAATGCGGCGGGGCTGAATGTGTCCGAGCGACAAGCAGTATATAATGTCGTTCGTGGATTACATAATAAATTTAATCAGGTCCGTGAGATACTAAAGACGCAACGGGAGAAGAAACTGGATGAAGTTCTCGAAATTCTTAGAGAGAAGGAGAAAGAATTACAGAAGAAAGGCCGTACCAATAACGGACAGGAAGCAGCCTATGCAACGAAGAACCACTACAAAAGGAGCGACATCAAGAAGTGCTATGTGTGCGGGAAGCTGGGGCATCTAGCAAAGGAATGTTATCATCGTAAGGACAAGAACGAAAAGGAATACTATCATCATAAGGACAAGAACGAAAAGGATGCGTCAGAACATCATGGAAAAAATAAGAAGTATAACAGTAAGAATAATAATAGCAAAGATGTAAATCTTGCATCTGAAGGTATGCTAAATTATGCTACATTTCAAGCTTTCGATACTCGGGGATGCGTCACGATGAATCAAAATAAATGGATAATTGACAGCGGTTGTACGTCTCACATGATATTTGATAAACGGTATTTTGTAAACTTTAAACCAATAAAAGGTAAAATATATCTAGCGGGTAAAGATAATGTATTAGAATCTGAAGGGATTGGTACGATTAAAGTTAAAACAAGTGATCATAAGGGAAAAACTACGTATGTCACTATGTACGATGTCATCTATACACCAAAATTAAGATCTAACTTACTATCAGTAACAAAATTAATGGAACGCGGATTTAAAGTAAATTTCGGTGAATACGGAGTTAACATATGCAATGAAAACAATGAAGTCATAGTAACGGGGGAACGAATTGATAATCATTTTGTGATACATTTGATTCCTGTAATAGAGAACGAATGTAATAACACTTCTATTGATGATAAAAGTAATCAACGACTTGACAAATTTAGTAGTGATGTGGCAGAAGTATGGCATTGTAGATTGGGACATACAAATAATGGATATATACAGAGACTATTGAGAGAAAAACTTGTCACCGGGATCAATCAAATAAAAAATTCGAATTGTGAAGCGTGTAAAATATGTAAGATAGCCCGTAAGCCGCATAGAACCGTACAATACGAACAGAGCTCAAAAATATTAGATTTAATACACCTGGATGTTTGTGGGCCGATGCCTGTCGAGTCTCTAGGAGGCTCACGATATATATTACTTATAATTGATGACTATAGTGGCATGTACTTTACGTATTTCATTAAAAATAAAAGTGATGTATTCTCTGTGTTTCAGACATTCAATGAAAAGTGTAAAAACATTTTAGGTAAAAAGATCAAGTGTATACGTACAGATAATGCTACAGAATTTATCAATAATAGGTTTCGCGAACTTACAGACAGTGAAGGCATTGAACATCAAAAATCTGTCCCTTACAATCCAGGAAGCAATGGAAAGGTGGAAAGAGGGAACAGAGTAATATTGGAACGAGCCCGTACATTATTATATGAGAGCGGATTACCATTATGTTTTTGGGCGGAAGCTGTAGCATACGTTACCCACACAGCGAACTTAACACCTAGAAAGAATAAGAATAAAACGCCGTCTGAACTATGGAACGGTATGGTACCCAATGTAAGTTATCTAAAAACCTTCGGGTATGCTGCTTATTATCATATTCCTAAACAATTGCGTAATAAATTACAACCAAGCGGGAAAAGGGGAATAATGGTTGGGTATGCACGAGAAAGAGTAGCTTATCGTATATATGATGTGGAACGTAAAGAGATTATCGAAGAGCGAAACGTAAATTTTAATGAAACAAAAAAGGGTAGATATTTCTTAACAGAGTATAAAACAAAGAGAGATTCTGAAAGGTGGAATATTGAAGATTTCCTTGAGAGTAGCTTAGAGAATAATAATGACATAGAAAGTGAGACTGAATTAGATGAGGAAAATGATGAAAGTAATGATGATTTAGAGGTTAGCATAGGAAAGTGATAGTCAAAACATAGATGAGAACAGTAATCAGGATACAGAAAACATTAATGTTCAAGATAATAATGAGATTAGAGTTCAGGATAGGGAAACTCGCAAAAGAGGAAGACCGAAAGGCGTTACACAAGCAGAGAGTTTAAAATTAAAAGAAGAATATTTAAAGGAACGAGAAGATCGTTTAAGAAAAGAAGGAGTGAGACGTTCTACCCGATTAGCAAACACTGATCACGCGCAAATGGTGGAAAATATTCATTTACCACATAATTTTGATGAAGCTTATAATAGTAGTGATTGGAAAAAATGGGAGAGTGCGATGAAAAAGGAATTAGAATCTTTAGATAAACATAACGTATGGACAACATGTGAACGTCCCAAAAACGGTAAAGTAGTTAAAAGTAAATGGATATTTTCCATTAAAAGGGATGAGAATAATGAAATCTTGTATAAAGCTAGGTTAGTAGCAGCAGGATACAATCAAATTAAAGGCCAAGATTATAATGAATCATATTCACCGGTAATTAGCATAGACGCGTGAAGGACACTAATGGCGATAGCTGCAAAAAGAAATCTAAACGTGCGATTTTTCGATGTTAAAACGGCATATTTGCATAGTAAGATAGAGGTGTATTTAGAACCACCCCCTGGTTTTGAAAAAATATTTGAAAGGGGAAATGTGTGCAAGTTAAATAAGAGTTTATATGGATTGCCGCAATCTGGGCGAAACTGGTATTATAAATTAAAGGAAGAACTATTGAAGCATGAACTTAGACCATTAGCATCTGAAAGTTGTATTTTTACGAATAAGGATGAAACTTGTTTCTTTGTATTCAGTTCATATGTTGACGACTTTACTATATTAGATAATAATAGCAGTATGTGTGAAAGAATTATTAACTCGTTAAGAAAAGAATTTGAAATCAAGGAAACAACCAAATCGAAATTATTTCTGGGAATAAAAGTAGAATGTGAAAAAACAGGCATATACTTAAGCCAAGTAGAGGATATAGATAAATTGTTAACTAAGTACGGAATGTCGGATTGTCGTTCAGTTAATACCCCAATAGTAAATGGCGGAGAAAAAATGTATGCGAACAATAGTGAAGGATACGATGCAAACAAATACCAAGAACTTATCGGCGAACTATTATATTTAGCGAACAGGACTAGACCCGATATTGCATTCGCAGTTTCTTACCTATCACAATACAATCATTGTCCGACGAAACAACATTACGTTTTATGTAAAAGAATACTGCGATATTTAAGCGGAAGTAAACATAAGTGATTACATTATGAACATACATCGTAAACCAGGAGTGTTAAAAGCATATTCTGATGCCAGTTGGGGAAATGCTGAGAAAGGAAAATCATTTTCAGGGGGAGCCATATTTATAGGGACTTCCATGGTCACATGGAAATGTAGAAAACAGCGAAGTGTGGGCAATTCAACGTGCGAGGTAGAGCTTTTTGCAGTTGCTGAAGTATTAAAGGATGTATTATGGTTACAGAATATGCTTATCGAGTTGAAATGTATAGAATATATAAGTAGCGGACCAACTAAAATATTTTGTGACAATCAAGCAACCATACAATGGCTGAAGAATATAAAGTCTTCGACAAAGACTCGTCATGTTAACTTAAAGTTTCATTTTGTACGTGATGAAATAGAAAACGGTATCATTGAAGTGTCATATATTAATACAGATAATATGATTGCAGATTGTCTTACAAAGTGTGTGACTAGCGAAAAAATCGAATGGAGTCGCAATCAGATGCATTTAATTTAACAATGTTTATTATGTATCCAATAATGAATAGTAACGCGATCGTTTTGTAGGGGGAGAGTGTAGGAAGAAGAGGCGTAACAAACCGACTCACGTTACCGACTGTGTGCTACTAGCGACACTCGGTAGTTCATTTGATGTTCTTTTTCCGTTCTCTATTATTATTATACTCAA
>NW_017295507.1:0-4553 GCF_001594075.2 Trachymyrmex cornetzi
CTATTGTGCGTTCGGTATAAGGCGACTGATCAGGTACGATTTCAGCGCACTGTGCGCCCGTTCTCTAAGACTCACATAACTCGAGAAATACTTTGAATTTTATATAAAAATCTTTCAGGAGCATATTTTTAAGATATCAATCTTTCAGAAAAAAAAAAATTTTTTTTCGATTTTTTGAAAATTTTACTCAGGTATACCCCCTTAAGTTTCTTAATGGAAACTTTTAAGGATGCATCAGTATAGTCTCTGCAAAAAGTATCTTGGAAGTGGAAATTTCCATATACAAATGGATTTCCATATAAAGTTTATAAATACACTATCTATATAAAAATGAAATGTTACATGTACTATGAAACAGTTTAATAAGATCAATATTTTTATATAATGCAATTTTAGAGTTTAAATAAAATTTTTTTTGTTTGATTTTAATTTTATTTTTAAAAATGTTTACTTCTTATAGAAATAATTTTTGTTTCAGACTCTAAATCCAGATTTTTCGCTTTTGTACCATACTTGTAAATACAATATAGAAAAATCTGATCTTTTCATAATTTTTTCGCTTTGTTAAAAAAGTATGTGTTATACATTCTTAATTCATGTCCAATATAACTTATAGATTAATATTATGTTTAATGCGTCTCTTTTTCTATTCTTTTATTATTATATCTATGTTTTTTAATTTTTAATTTATGAATTGAAGAAAATTCTGTGAGTGCAAAATATTTTTATCTTTTTACACTATTCACTGTACATCGACTTTTTATGAATAAATTACTTTTATTTAATAGATATTTTTGTTTCTTTGGACTTTATATTTTTATTTATTGCTTTGTATATATAACGAGCTCATACTACTTTATATAGTAAAGCATAAATATTACCTACCATCGTAAACGTTTAAGGCATTACTTTATTTGTTATTTTAATTAGGATCAGTTTTATATCATTTATAAAATTTTTTGATGAAAGAAATATTCACTTCGAAAATGCAAAAACAAAATTTGATATTAGAACGAAAGAATAATAACAATAGTTGCACATTCGAGTTTTTAACGTCTCACTGGTGTGTTTGTATAGATCGATGTTATGAATTCTATTTTACGACTCTTTGGTCACTTATATCTATATGTTACAAACTGTGTCATGTGTAAAAAAAAGGGAGTACAAACTATTAGAAGCAGTGTCCGCCATTAATTCCGAAAGACTTATTCTTACAATCGAGAAAAACTAGTGATCAATTACCATATTTCTGTATGTACTGACGTGCGTAGATATCTCTTTATGCAAGTTCTCATACGATACTTACGTATTTCTAAGACGCATCCAACGATGCCAATGCCAGAGTGTGGTCCTTTGAGTCGTACCGCGGGTGAATGTCAACCAAGACGGATTCGAGAGTACTGTGTAATAAAAGGATTGTGATTCGATCAGAGAGCATACGACTGAAATGGTGAAGGGGATGAACTACCGACGATGTTACCTTAGTACCCGATCGTACACGTTTTATTTCTATTACATACATCTGACGAGAATACGACTGACTCTATTGTCCGTTTCTGCCTGCCTGTCTCCAACATGGATATTTTGCATTCGAAGTTCCTTTTGCTTTGAATCTTTTTCAATTTTTTCGTTGTACGACTGACGTACCCTTTGATTTCATTACATCAGTGCGTATATGAGATAGATGTAACTTGTGACGCAAAGACTGCGATCCAAATTATTTTTTGAGCAAGTATTGAGCATTTTGTCTTCTATTTATTTAATTAGTTGGGAAGGAGAGGAGGTTAATATATAATTTTTAAAGAAATTTATAGAGATTCCAAAAATAATTTACTGATTATAATTACGTAATAATTAAAATGGAAATTTTGTTTTTTTACGCGCGAATATTTGGAAAATTATTGTGAAAAAGAATGGCAAAACATTACATCGAGTCTACTTCGACGCAAAAGCACAAAAGACAGATTAATATAGAATAATGATATCCATACATATCATAATATATAATATGTATTGTGTATATCAATACGTATTATGTAATAATAAATTATGCATGTAATAATAAATTACATACATGAATAAAAGATACGACACTTTCGCATTTGCATATGCACAAATATAATGTTGTAAAATTAATTTTAATAATATATACTTTTTTTCTAATTTCTGTTAACAATGAGAAAGTGATATTTAAAAAATGATAACTATTTCATATTTATAAACTATGAGCGTACGAAAATGAAATAGCTATTAGGAAATAGCTTTTAAGAAAATTGATTTGTGTAACCACAATATATATGATAATTACAAAAAACAGCTATATGGTTGCCACGACCAAAAGTCGCCCATCAATACATTTTTTGTTATAAAAACTATGGTACGATTGTAATAATCGTAAGATAGACATACTTTAACAGTTATGACTGTAAAGATATGTCTACCTTACGCTTGTCACAAACAAATATATTGATGGGCAAAAATTATCATTATTTCCGGTTAGGTTGTGGTAACTATAACATTTTTTCTGTGTACTTTCATGATAATTGAAACGTAATATTTAAATTATATTTTGAAATAAGATATTAAATACGTTTCTAACGTCTTTTGATAAATACACAAATATTATAAATACACAAATAGACTTAACCGCGATTTGAAAAATGTTATTGTAGGTATGATTGTATATTAATAAAGTTGTTTCTGAAAAGAAGGAACACAAATAACTGCCATGAAATTGGATGCTTCGTATTGCAATCGCAATCACGTAAAATTCAGCTATAAAAAGAGAAAGACCACCGGAAGAACAGCCATTTCCTGAAAATATCTCGTCTGTAAAGTTAGATTCAACTCGATGAAACGTTTGTTTTTAACGCATTGACCGTATCTTTGTTTCTCAACGACCCAGAATAATTTGTATGATCGCTCGAGCATGATGAATCAGTTTAAATCTTCTCAGGGAACTTAAATTGTAAGCAACGTACGGAACAGTTACTCCACAAATAATCATAAATTACAATGCTTTTATTCTTAGCAAATATTACATTGTTTTATTTAATTATACAAATAAAATCACACAAATAATATTTTTTTAATTAACTAAAGATTGTATATATAAATGTATTATGACTTATACAGCATTTAAAAATTTTATACCCACTTTTTTCTTATATAAAAGTTATGGTAACTGATTTCTTGCATGAATTGAAGAGCAAATCCCTATTTTAATAATTTCACGCTCTTTTATAGGAAGTTTAAATACATAAATTTTACACATTTTTTAGGTAAATCTATGAACGTTGTTGCATTATTATATTCAATGCAGTGTCATTATTATGTGATAGTACAATGCAAAAGTTACGATATGGTCGCTTACAATTAATTGTTGATTTTCAATAACATTATATCGATTTAAAAAAATATATATTTATTTACTAATGCATTAATAGCACCTACAAATGCTTGTTTTAAGTGTTCTAAGATTTGTAACATTTTGTCCTTGTAAATACGTAAATGATATTGCACGGGAAATTTATATATATATCCGATATTTTATTATTATAATAACCACAGCATAGATCATTTCAGTAATATCGCAGCAATATTACAACGATTCAGTAGTATTGCAGCAGCATTGCAAATATTGTGATGTTTGTGCTGCAAGGGAATACATGTAATTAATATGCGAAACTATTTATAAATAGTGAAAATCATTATTTTATTATCATTATTTTATTTTAGGACAATGATAGTTACATAAGATAATAAATAGGATTCAAACATAAATTCTAATACTAGATAGTGTAAGGAAGTATAAAATAATACTGAAAATTAATATATATACATACGTATGCTTTTTATCAATATATATGTCGATTATAAAGATTATGCGTTTCGCGGGTTTTTTCCGTGTCCATCCATTCTTGGAATGCCAACGTTTCATGAACCTTGCAGTCCACTTCATCATATATGTCGATTGCTATTAAAACATTGATACACATCATAGATCAGTTTAAAAACTGTACAACGAAAGAAAGATATAACCACAGAATGTCCAATAAATTAAAAGCAAAAGCTTTTAATTTGGTTATCTACAGATACATGAGTAACAATTGTATAAAAGATACCGCTAATAAACTTTATGCAAAGAAAAATAGAAAGTGGAGGACACGTGAAAGAGAAAAAACATGTGAAGATTTTCGTACGCGTCGACAACGATCGCGCATTGTGAGTTTTTAAATGCAATTCGTACCAGCTTTCGCAGTTTGCAGTGTGACCGCGCGGAAGCGCGTTTTTCTGAGCGTTTACCGATTGGACCACCTTGGAGGCTGCGCGGCCGGGTCAGTTTGATATTGGCCGGCGCACCAGAAGACAAGCAAACCTCTGTGCCTTGCTATTGGCGAGGGGCGGAGCCTGCCGAAGCTTTCACGAAAGCTTCCGCGCTCTCTCACTCTTATTCACCCCCCATTTCACCCAATTGCATCATATAGAGTTCTCACATTCTCTCTCTCTCTCTCTCTCTCTCTCTCTCTCTCTCTCTCTCTCTCTCTCTCTCT